>NC_068985.1:21204265-21205153 GCF_001194135.2 Octopus bimaculoides
ATATATATATATATACATATTACCTTTTTTCATTCTGGACTATTTATTCTGGACTTTTTTATTCTGAACTTTGCACTCTCCGGCTGCACCTCTCCTGCCTACGGATTACTCTGTACCTATCTACTGATAAGAAATCGCCACAATACACCACAACATCTGAAGCCTTTGAACTTTTTCACTTGTGTAAAACCTTCATTATTATTATTATTATTATTATTATTATTATTATTATTATTATTATTATTTTTATATTTTCTTTACTTTCCTTTACTTACTGTCTCTTCGTACTGTGAATGTCCTTACTCTGTTTTCTCTAATCTGCACCTGTTACTTTGTCTCCCTCTCCCTCCATTTCTTTTCTCCTCTCGTCTTCTCCTCTCCCTTTCTCCCCATTTTCTCTCTATTGTCCCATCTTCCTCTTTTCTTTCTGTTTTGGTTTTTTTTTTCTCCCACTTTGCATATATTTACTTCTCCTCACGCCTTATTCATTTTTTCTCTTCACGCCTTTTTCATTTTTTCTCTTCACGCCTTTATTATTTTTCCCCACACCTTTTGTAATTTTCCTTCCCATGTCTGATTTCCTCCTCTGGTTTTTTTTTTTTCGCTCATACCATCATGCCAGACTACAAATCTTTCCAACTCACTCTCCACAACCGCCTAAAACTATACCTCTGCACACTTCCCTCTCAATACTTTCAACCTTCTATCAAACTCTCATTACTCATTTTCAAAAAACCTCATTTCTCTACTCACATTTCGTTTCTCAGTCGCTGCTTACATCACCACCTCATCCCTAAAGGTTTCCGCCTCCATTTCCACCCCACTCTCCAACCACCATCCTACCCATACTCTGCACCACATCCTACCGCCTTATGGGGGCCAGCATTC
>NC_068985.1:21205996-21208609 GCF_001194135.2 Octopus bimaculoides
ATATACATATATATCAGAAAATGCTTCCTGCAAATCATACTAGTCTAATGTATTTATATATATACATATGGTGCATGTGGATAGAAAGGGTTAAATCTAAGGTGTGTTCTTGAGAAATGTATGTAGATGTTTTACTTTCTTTTATTTTAAATAAGAAATTCATATATACTAGTTGAAAGTCCTGATGAATCCTATTTTAGTGTAAATATATATATTAAACAAAGACTGGAAAATTTGCTATATTTCTAAAAATATACCAGATTTTCTAGTCTTCATTTTAATATATACTTACTCTGCAAATTTTAAAAACATACCAAATTTTCCACTCTTTGCTTTTTGAGGTTGTGTGTGTGTGTGTGTTTGTGTGTGTGTGTGTGTTTGTGTGTGAGCACACATGTGTGTGTGTGTGTGTGTGTGTGTGTGCCATGATCATACTAGTGAGGTTGTTCATTTCCAATCTTCTGTGAAAAACCTGTCTGACCATGAAGACATATTACCTTGCTTGGAAACAAGAGAGTAAGGCATCCAGAAGTGGAAAGTCTACATCAACAAATTCCCATTTGAACCATGCAAGCATGGAAAAGTGGACATTAACCCTTTTGTTACTGTATTTATTTCTGAACCCAGAACCATGTGGTTGGGAAGCAAGCTTCTTACGATACAACCACATTTGAAACTTTAACAACAGTGTAAAATTTTCACCACTAAAGGACTGCCTGAAACAGTTCTAGCCAAGAATGGTACTTAAGTTATATCATCTAAATTCAAGAGGTTTTGCAAAATAAGTGGACATTAAACATTTGAAGTCACTTGTTTCCCATTGTGTTTTCAAATGGTGAAGCAGAGTGCATTGTTCAAACAAAAAATCCCAAACAGCATGCCATAAAATCCATTTGTTGGTTGGAGTACAATCAAAATATTTTGTTCTCATTGTCTGCAACAGATCAGCCATTAGATAGGAAAATCATCCATAGAAGTGCTATAAACTATTGTGTCATTATTGCTGTGAAGGTCAGGAGCTGTCAGAATCATTAGCAACATTTCATTCATCTTTATGTTTTGAGTTCAAATTCTGCCAAGTTCAGTTTTGCCTTTCATCCTTACAGGGTCAGTAAAATAAGTACCAGTTGTGCACTGGAGTCAATGGGATCAACTTACCCTCTCCCCAGAAATTTCTGATCTTGTTTCAAAACTTGAAATAATTATTATTGTTGTAAAACCATGGTCAAATGGAAAACAAGTAAACAGTTCAAATAAATTATATGGTTAAATCAATAGAATAAAAAGTACAATGAACTTGCAATGAGGAGAGGAAAATTCAACATTTCAGACAGTGTGTCTTCAAGGAAAAGTTGACAGGAGAGAATTTAATGAGATGCAGTAAAGTTTTATATTCTCTAAGTTAAAACAACTAGCCACAGGTTTTTGTTTTTTCTTTTAATTCAGAGGATGTAAAAATTTGCTGTCTTCAATAATTTCATTAATTTTTTTCCTGTCAACTTTTCTCTGAAGAAGGCCTCTGTCCAAAACACCGGCTTTTCCATTTTCCATGGCAAGTTCATTACATTTGTTTTATTGATTTTACTAAATAATACGTGTCTTTCCAATGCAGATGAACACCAACCTCTTTGGAGTCTGTTTGATCCAATAAATTATGCATTGGACAATTGGTGTTTATCAGGGATTATCAAAAGCAAAATAGATCTGTGGTGCAATTACAAAGAAACTCAGTTCAATAGTGTATTTGATTCAAACAGACAAGGATTAGATCCAATTACAAGATTATCCAGTACAATTGCTGACCAGTCATACACACATTGAATATGTCTGATGACTTCATCATCATCCTCATCATCATCATCGTTGTCATCTTCATCATAGTCATCATTATCATTTAACATCTGTTTTCCATGCTGGTATGGGTTGGATGGTTTGACAGGAGCTGGCAAGGCCAGGAGCTACGCCAGATTTGATTGTCTGTTTTGGCATGGTTTCTATAACTGGATACCTCTCCTAATGCCAAACACTTTATAGAGTGTACTGGGTGCTTTTTATGTATCACCAGCACCTGTGTTTTTCATGCAGAACCATCAACAATGCTTTTTATGTGGTACCATTACTAGTTCTTTTAATGTGGCACCAGCACCATCAGGGTCACCATGTACCTTGCAAGACAAAAACTCCTCAACTGGGAATGGAGGTCAGAGTAGTATTGAGGGTGTGTGACTTTGTGCCCGTTGAGAGATTTAAGGCATAGAAAGGACAGATACAGGCATCTTGTTGTAGCATAGATGCATGGATACCCCAGTTAGCAAACAAAGAGTGGGTTAGAGAGTAAGATAAAGAGACAGATAGTGAGAGAGATGATGGCAAAGATGTGTTAGGACATGCCCTGGAAGGACATTGGGGGTGGTGAGAATAGATGTGGCTTGGGCTGTGTGAGTGGGCAGGATGAGGTAACTGTGGCAAATGATGGAGGGAAATATAGGAGAGGCTCAGCGGCAGGGGTTGCAGTAGATATGTGAGGACATTGCAGGTGATAGCAGGAAGTGAGGTGTTGATGATGGGGAGCAGCACAGGGAGGAGAGGAAAGAGGCAGATTGGTGGAGAGAG
>NC_068985.1:21208711-21212308 GCF_001194135.2 Octopus bimaculoides
GGGGAATAACTGGTGAGGGAGGTAACTGAGAAAGTCAGGGGATGTAGTATGTGCCTATACTGCTCTCAGATGATAGAGGAAGTGATGGGTGGTAGATCAAATATGGGGGGGAGGAAGAAGAGTGATGGGGTAAATAGGCTGGAGGTAAGCATTGCCACTGTCATCAGTTACTCTTTGCCAATCATGATCAAGTCATTGCTATAATCACACAGAGCCACCTGGTAGCAACAAATACTGGAATGATAACTCACTATCATCAATGAAAAATTTACAGTTTATTGTTATTTCAGATTATGCTTTAAAATCTTGTGCTATTTACCAATTTAATACATATCTTGTTGTTGAAAAATATTTACCATATAATATTATCTTTTCAATGCATGTCAATCGTTATAATTTATGATTTGATTAAATTTAGAAGCAACCATTAATGTATTTGAAATTCAATTATTATGTCTTATCTTCGTTGTCATTAATTCAATATAATCTGTGCAAACTGTTCAAGTGAGTAGTTATATTTCTTATAATACATTGTATTTTGGTTACAGCTTTCTATCTATCTATCCATCTATCTATCTATCAATCTATCTATCCATCTATCTATCTATCTCTCAATCTCTCTCTATATATATATCTGTGTGTGTGTGTGTGTGTGTGTGTCTGTGTGTGTGTGTATGTATACATATATGTTTGTTTTTGATTTTGTTGACTACACAGTATGGTAGGGTCAGTTCAGCACCATCTGTGAGAAAAACAGCACCATGATGCAATTCACTCTGCCAGAAATTTGGAAATGACATGCTGTATTGCTTGGCATTCATGCCGGAAGCTCCAATATGAACATTTCAGAGTGTTTGAGTGTCAATCTGAGGAAAGTGCAATCTGAGTGACAAAAATCAAACATCCAGTCAACATCATGGTGTTTGAAGTGATCACTAATGATCTTCCCACATGGCCTCACACTTAACGCAGAGGCCTACGTCAAGTGCCTGGAGGAGGTAGTGCTGCCTTGGGTCAACAAGGTGGCTGCTGGAACACCCTATGTCTGGCAACAGGACTCTGCACCGTGCCACACAAGCAGGAGAACCCAGTCATGGCTGTCAGACAATTTCTGCAACCACATCACCTCTAAAATTTGGCCTTCTAACTCCCCAGACTGCAACCCTCTTGATTATGATATGTGAGGTGCAGTTGAGTGAGAGACCAACAAAACTCCTTGTAACACCAAAGATGAACTGAAGGCAAGGATTATAACAGTATTCAACAACTTAAACAAGGAGACCATCGAGAAGATTTGCAGGAGATTCCACAGTCAGCTGGAGACTGTGGCTGAAGCCAATGGCGATTTTATTAAATGAATTTACCCTTTAGTATTTCAAGATATTTTAATGTAATTTTGGTAAATATATGTTAAAATAAGATGTTAGTATTATTTTCATTTTTGTGTAATTTAGACAACATTTTTTTCCACAGCACCCTGTATATATATGTGTGTGTGTATATATATATATATATATATATATATATATATGGCTCATTAGCCACCAATGGAGCCACAAATGCAAAATATAAGTTAGTCCTAGAGAGCACAATGTTCCTGAAGGTCAGCAATGGTCTTCCTCGGTCACGAGTGGATGGCCATCATACACACACACACACACACACACACACACACACATATACAAACATACATTGACTCACTCATGCATGCACACACACACACATCTACATTGATTTGTCATATTTGATCTGCACCTTTGGCATGCATGTGTCACATACATCTATGTATATATGAGCTGCTCCGATAGATAAACCCCACATTGGATAACATTGAAGAAAACCCTTGAATACGCAGCAGTACTGTTTTCTTTGCTGACTACAATATTCCAGGTGTGAATATTCACATCTGGTAGAATTGAGTTGATTCAAAACGTTAGTAGATTAGCTATGTCATGAAAAAAAAAATGGAGATGTTACTGTCACAATTTTGTTATTTTATGTTGCTAAAACTATAAGCTGTGGAAGTTGCTTAATGAGTTGATACTTATAAATCTTTTTTTATGACAATAATCAGTTGATTACATTGTGTAAATAAAGTGTTTGGGACCCACTAATATTGATAGCAATAATTGGATGATAACATTATCTGTGATTATAATAAATTTCATCTCATCGTTATTATTTAATGTCCGCTTTCCATGTTGATATGGGCAGGATGGTTTGACAATGAGCCGCCAGGCTGCATCAAGCTTCAATGTCATATCTGGCATGGTTTCTACAGCTTTATGTCCTTCCAAATGCCAGCTGCTTTACAGAGTGTTTTTTTTTTTGTTTTTTTTTATTCACCACCACTAGTGAGGTTCTCGTGTAATTTGTAAGACAGAAAAGAACAGAGAAAGAGAAGAGAGAAAGGGAAGAAAAAGCTTCCACTACTAAGAAGTTTTGGAGAGCACAAGATGGAGGTGAATGGCTGTATACCAGGTGTTGAAAGACAAAAATACAATAGAGGATAGGCATCTTGCTAGACAGGAGATATATGGCTGAAGGAGATAAGAGAAAAGTAGTGATGGGATACTAGAGCAAACTCTAGTGGCACAGGAACAAGAAGGTGAGCATCAGAGAGGACAAGGGTTGTGGATAATACAGTTCTATATTTAAGAGATGAGGAATTATGTACATTATTTACATTATTTACAATTGACAGATATTTGTCCTCATTTTGTTTGTTGTTAACACAACGTTTCGACTAATATACCTTCCAGCCTTCATCAGGTGTCTTGGGGAAATTTGGAACCTGGGTTCTCATTCCTAAGGTATTTTTCGATGTTGTTGTTGTTATCATTATTATTATTATTATTATTATTGTTATTATTCAGGTCACTGCCCAGGATCGAACTCGGAATCTTGGAGTTAGTAGCCCACACTCTTAACCACTATGCCATAGGATTGTGGATTATAGGAAGAGATGAGAGAGTGAATGTTTTTATAAGAGTGTGAGGAAGGAATAAACAAGTGTCTGGAGAGGTTAGTGTAGTAAACGATTAAAAAGGGTGGGGATGCAAATGGTGGGAAATGCCAAACTGCAGAAGGGTAAGGTAGGAGATACAGGAATAGCTCAGGAAGGAGGATAGAACAGATTGGGCTTTGTAGTGGGTTCCACACTCTATTTCAGTATCCAATATATACATAGTGAAACTGATAATCCTACAGACCATTGGCATAATCAAATAAAGACAAAAAAAAAATGGAAATGAATCATATATCACTAACCTAATATTTTTTTCTACTCTAGGCACAAGGCCTGAAATTTTGGGGGAGGGGTCCAGCCAAACAACTGGTACTTAATTTATCGACCCCGAAAGGATGAAAACCAAAGTCGACTTCAGCAGAATTTGAACTCAGAACATAAAGACAGACAAAATACCACTAAGCATTTCACTCGGCATGCTAATGTTTCTTATTTCTTTACTCCCCACAAGGGACTACACAAAGAGGTGACAAACAAGGACAAACGGATTAAGTCGATTATATCAACCCAAGTGCGTAACTGGTACTTATTTAATCGACCCCCAAAAGGATGAAAGGCAAAGTCGACCT
>NC_068985.1:21212318-21247659 GCF_001194135.2 Octopus bimaculoides
TCGACCCCCAAAAGGATGAAAGGCAAAGTCGACCTCGGCGGAATTTGAACTCAGAACATAAAGACAGACAAAATACTGCTAAGCATTTCATCTGGCATGCTAATGTTTCTGCCAGCTCACACCTTTCACTAGCCTAATATTGTTACCTAGGTCTACAAGATATGGACGTGTTCTGGCATAGAAGTCATCTGCCTTCAATGTTGTTAGAAAATAGAAGAGGAAGAAAACATCTATGAGTCACTGATGAGTAGTTTGTTACTGCAGTACTCAAAGCACCAACATAATTTTATTTCGATTATTGGATCAAAAGTCTGCTATCTTTATTAAACATTCCAACATCTCTCAGTCTCTCTCAAAGGATATCAACTACGAGTGGAACCTTGTGACAGTGTATGCTATCTTCAAAAAAAGCAACCACTCTGATCTTACCAACTACAAACACATCTGTCCTACTACTACCACTACTCCCAACATCTACAAGGGGATGTCACAAATAACCAATGTTCATTATTATTTTGAATCTCTTTTTCTCTTCAGTTACCACCAGTTGTTTCTTTACAGCCAGGGCAACCAGAGATTTGCTATTTCATGTCACACTAATTTTTTTCTTGCCTGGAGAATTTTTGTGAAAGCAACATTGTTGCTTTTGGTATTGACAAAGACTTTAACTATATATATATATATATATAATCATCATCATCATCATCATCGATGACTGGCACCTGTGCTAGTGGAGCACTAACACCACTGTCCGAGCGTGATCATTGCCAGAGCAGCTGTCTGGTTTCCGTGCTAGTGGCATGTAAATAACACCATTTGAGTGTGATCACCTTACTGGCACGTGAAAAAATATTTGAGCGAGGTCATTGCCAGTGCTGCTGGACTGGCTCCTGTGCGTGTGGCACATAAAAAACACCACTTTGAGCGTGGCCGTTGCCAGTACTGTCTGCCTGACCCTCGTGCCGGTGGCACATAAAAGCACCCACTACACTCTCGGAGTGGTTGGCGTTAGAAAGGGCATCCAGCTGTAGAAACTCTGCCAGATCAGATTGGAGCCTGGTGTAGCCATCTTGTTCACCAGTCCTCAGTCAAATCGTCCAACCCATGCTAGCATGGAAAGTGGACGTTAAAACGATGATAGTGATGATGATGTATTTTATCACCTATTGAAGCAACACTGAGACATTTGTATGTTCCAGTGAAAAGTATATTAGTTTGTATATCTACAAGATATAACTGGTTTCAATTACAAGGTTATATAAGTGCTAATACTTTCAATATCGTTTATTTAATTTCTTGTAGACTCTACCACCTGTTATATACAACGCCCAGAATATTTCAAAAACATTTTGTCAGCTGACTTCACTAATCACATGATCTTTTGTTTATTGATCATCTCTCTAAACTCATGTGACTTGGTTAGACAAAAGCAATAAGTTCATGAATTCAACCCGGAAACCTTAACACTAGAAATAAATATGCATCTTTCTTTACCCCCGACATATAAACAAAGTTCTGAGTCATAAATTCCCTCTTCAGTCTTACATATTTCTGCCTTAATGGTCAATTTTATATTCTTGTTACAAATTAAGTTCTCATTTTTTTTTTATGTAATGGAAGGGAAATAGCAGAATCCATAGACTTTCTCATGCAGGGCCATCCTTAGGAGGTGCGGAGCCCAGTTGGGAACAATTTTGGAGGGCTCCAGGTACCCAGTCAACTTGCACCAAGGTCTATAGAATCATAAAAATACAAAAATCTAGCCGTTAAAACCATGCTCCCATGCGGTGCCACATAAAAACACTCAGTCCACACTGCAAAGTGGTGGCGCTAGGAAAGGCATCCAGCTACAAAAAACATGCCAAACCAGACGAATGCCAGACGTAACCCCTGGCTTGTTGGCCACTGTCAAAACGTCCAACCCATACCAGCATGGAAAATAGATGTTAAATGATGATGATGATGATGATGATATGCATATATTATGTATATATTTATATGTGTGTGTGTATATATATATGTATATATGTGTGTGTGTATGTGCCTGTGGTAACTGTCCGAAACATGGATAATTTGTTAATAAAATTTTCTACATATATGTCTCAGATGGTGTAGATTATGATTATATCGGAATTTGTTGTGTAAAGCATTTTTCTCTCCCTTTTAAATAAACTCAAAGGTAGCCGGTCCTCAATGTGGTTGTTTAGTATGCTAGAAATAGCAGCTATTAGGCATAAAAAAACAGCCACAGTTCTGATCTCCTAATATGTCACAAAGGGGAAAAAAGTTCTTTGCAGTATACTAGGAGCCAAGATTAATTGATAGCACACAAAAAAAAAAAAAACGAGGTAAAAGAAATAATTCCAAGGTGGAGGTCCAAGAGCCTCACTCCAATTTTGGTGGAAAAAAGTTATTTGCAGTATATTAGGAGATGAGATTAGTTGATAGCACAAGAAAAAACATTATTTCTCACCGAAATCGAGTTGGGTGTTATTAAACTATAAATTTGAACTACATCTAAACTACGCGTTTTAAAAATATTCCGGCAAAAATCAGAAAATAATTTAGCAAAATCCCAAAGAAACTTTTATCTCTTGCATGCTGTTATGCTAAAAGAGATATACATAAAATGCAAATAAATAATAATTATTAATAAGAATTTTTCGGAAGCTGGTTATAAACTTACTGATTATTTTTTTTTTCTATAAGCTCTGTTGTAAGACAGTCCTGTCTGTGTGGCAAGAATTTTGTTTCTTAGCTATATGTTTCTGGATGTAGCACCATTGTATAACACCAAATGTCTCTCTCCTACCATTGCCTCATGTGTGTGTGTGGCTGTGTGTTTGTGCTTGTCCAAAACCTGAATGGGTGCTATGCAAAGAGATTTTCTTTTGAACAAGAGACAAGAAATTATATCTCACCTCCCCCATCTTTCTCTCTCCCACTATACACACACACATACGCGCACATGCATGTGTGTATTTATACAATTCCCCACAAAATAAACATACATATACATTTTTTGATGCCCTTTTAAAGCCTGACCAGGCTCATGGGCCCAGTTTCCCAGTTTCTATGGCGTATGTGTGTGTCCCCCCCCCCCCAGCTGGACGGGATGCCAGTCCATCGCAGCGTTACTCAAGAAACAGGAAGAAAGAGTGAGAGAAAGTTGGGGCGAAAGAGTACAACAGGGAATTGAAGCTGCGAGTCCGCTGCCCTAACCACTGGGCCATTGCGCCTCCACATATGTAAGTGTACCCTTGCCATAACATCAGATGATGGTTGTAAACATCATCATCATACAAGTGATGCTAATTTCCAGTCTTCCATGAAAACATGCTTAGTCATGGGGAAATATAACCTTGCTTACAAACAGGTGAGAGTTGCCAACAGGAAGGGCACCTGTCTCAACAAATTTCATCTGACCCATGCAACCATAGCAAAGTGCACATTAAATGATGATGCCTTTTTCAACAGTTGACCACTCTAACTCTTCTTTCTGCTAATACCACCACTCCAATTATTTGTGTATGCATGCATGTATGTCAATAGAGAATATATATATATATATATATATTCCCCTGTATACAAGCCCAGTTTTTCTCTCTTTTTTGTTTTCTTGAGTCATGAAAGATGATATGCAGTTGAAAGTAAATATGTGATAATGTAAACCAATACATGCAGACAGTTGCAAGAGTAGTTACAGCTCTGGTGTAAACTATAAGCAGCAGTAAAGTGATCAATTTCATAGGCTACCATTCCTTCCTGATCAAGTCTGCTATACTTATGAAAGCAGGATGTCTTCAGATTTATCTTTTATGTTTTTCTTTAGATTATTCCAACTGTCATTTCACAGCTATTGGAAGATTTTGGTTTAGTCTACACAAATAAAATGGTCAGACTATTGAAACTGTACTGGAACAATTTTCATTTTGATGCCAGTATAGCCAGTCCTAATCCAGCACATTTACATAATTGAATAAGTATTTAAATGCAGAGATGTTCGAACAGCTAGCTGAGCAAACAGTACATGAATAAAGCGACAACTACAACACTGAATGCCTAGAATTTTATGGAAAGACAGCTCCCTCAAGGTTCATTTTCTAAGTACTTCTAATATTCTCATGGGTATGATGAATTTCCACACACAATCCAACTTACTAAGAATTTACAGTATGCTTCTATCGATGTCATATCCCTTCATCGGATAAATGAATACATATCCCACTGCAAAAATTATGTTTAACAAAACATATTTTTCTAATCAATCTTTGGTTGGAAAAAGTTTGCAGCTTCTTATAAGAAAGCATTCATTCCATTATATATGATGAAGAATTACTAAGGGGACAAAGTGGCTATTTTGTAATCACTGGAAATAATAAGTTTTGATGTAACATTTTTCTTTCTCTTTTACATCTTATATATATTTCAGCAAAGTTGACACCAACTTCATACAAGCATGAAGGCACGCTGGCAAAATGCTGTTCTTCTAAATGAAAACCTTACCTGTCGTCGTGGTTTTGTGGCATGAAGCAAAGCAGACCTTGTTGTCCACTCAAGAAAACACATAGTAAATGATCCACAAGCACTTGAGCAAACTGAGCCCTCAACTTGCTCCATTTACAAAAAGGTTAAACAAGACACAAGCAGGCCTCAAGAGGCACATGTGTGTTCATAGAACATGATCACTGCTTTATTTTACTATTTATATTTGTTGTTCACAACAAGAGAAGCAATCATATATATATATATATATATATATATATATGCATGCATACAGTTTGAGTTACAAATGATGTGAAAAGCCCTGCCAAAATCATCTTATCTTTCCTCTTCCTCACAGCAGAGAAATATCTAAAAGGGCTATTCAGTAGACAAAATGGAAAATTTGTTGCCCTGGAGAACAGTGAGAGAGATGTGCTGGAACAGCTACTCCTGGGGTTCACACTTAGAGATACCCTTCTCTACCCTGATAGTGGTATCTGAAATTGAAAGCGGCGACGAGGATGATTTTACACCAGAATGGAGAAAAGATTTTAAAAATATTTTTATTAACAATTTTTCTGAGGAGACAGAGTCTACCCATAGTCTTTCTCAGGAAGCAAAACCTTTAGACTTCTTTTTCATGCTTGTTTGAAATGATTACTGCGGAAACAAACCGTTACGCAGAACGTAAACAAGCTGGAAAAAAAGATAGCTTGTGGTTTCCTGCAACTGTAGATGAAATACGGGCATTTTTTGCCATAAATATTATTATGGGTATTAGACAGTTACCCAGAATAACAAATTACTGGAGCAATCAGGAACCTTTTGGCGATGAATATGCTTCCAGTAATATGACTCGAGTACGATTCATGAAGCTGAACCAATATTTACATGTGAGAGACTCTAGCAGTACCCCAGTACATGGAGAACTTTGAGACAAAAATTATGCAATAGAATTGATTAAGAACCCTTTCTTCAATTATGTTCCAAATATCACATTAATATGTTGATAAATAAAAAAAGCTACAGGTGTTTAATGAGACTAGTCTAAATTCATGATTATTTTAGAATTTAATTGAAACTCATGAGGGGTGTATTTTGGTCAGAAATATAGTAACGAAAGGGTTAATCAATTGCAGCACTCTGAATGAAGGAGTCCTCGAAATCACAACTGTTGGGTTTCACTACCAAAATGTGATCTCTCTTGGTAAAAGCACATCCTTAGCATGTCCATTGTTCTATGTTTGTGTGGGTTGATGACTACAATTGAGGCATTTTTACATTCAATCATCTATTTATCAAGTAAGGGGTCTCTTATTTCACATAACAAGGATGTAAATCAAGCATCCCAATGATCAACCTTTCTCTTCGAAGCACTACTGATGCACACAGACATTCCAGCTTCTGGTTACCGGCACACTGTCTCCACTCTGTCTTTTCTATTGCAATTATAATGGCCTCTGTTCCTTAGAGATGGTTGAGCTCATGTTACCTGACTCAGACATTCCAGTCATACCTGTCTCTCCTATTTCCATCATCTTTGTTGTGTCCAACCATCCTGACTCCATACTAACAACTATGCCCTGTCCTTCCTCTCCAGAAAGTTGACTCTCTTGAATTCTCTCTCCACTCATATTTCTCAAAGGTTCAAGGGAAGCATTAATGGCATTGATCTCACTGGTCTAGGAAGTCTACAAATGCTATGAGCACTGACCCTACCTCCAGAACTAGCAAGTAAAAGCAAAAATTGCTTAACCCATTAATGCATATAGTTTAGTTTACATTCTTTTTCAATAAAATTTTGTGTGCAGAATAGTTACCTTGCATTTAAATTTTCACTAATTATTAGTGAAAGAAGTAGTATTAATACCAAAAGGCAATCTTTATATCCAACTTATTTTGTTAGGACACCAAATACTGTGGTATTTAGTGTTCTAACAATACATTCACATTTAGTTAGATGAAAGAGTTGCCTTTTGGTATTAATACTGCTTGTCATTAATTATTTTTTAACAAGCCTGCCAGCTACCTGCAACATCAGGTAAAGTCACTATAATTTGGTATATCATTGGCAGTGAGACCTTCGCTGGTATGCATCAAGCGGACAGCTGTCAGTGAAGAGACACAGTACATTGAAATCACTTGATCTAGACAATTCCCATCTGCCAACAATATACGTGTACCTTTATGTACCACACATTCATATAAGAGGACCTCTCAAGGTGAATCCTGCAGTATTCAGTCTCCTAACAAAACATCCATCTATGTTCAACTGTATATAAAGACCACCTTTCAAATTTTCAATGTTTCAATACTGACAGAATTTTGGTTATAAAGTGTCTATTTAGGACACAATGCAGTCTGGATATAAAAAAAGACATTTCGAATAAAACAAATTTTATTTAAGACACATATTCAGTACAAAAAAAAAACATTTATTGATAAACATCTGTTTTAGTGCATAACAAGTCTAGTATACTTTTTGACATTTGGGATGGAATCAACATCACACTTTGAAGGTGAAAATGTGGCTTTACAAGTGCAATACTACATCTTTGATTTCTGAGTGTAGCCTGTGAGTCAAGCCATCGTCATAAACTGAAAAGTTGTACTGCAGACTGAAATCTTCCTCCATAGGATGCAAAATCCGTATAGATCTTCAAAACTGCAACAGCTGAACACCATCAGAACTGGAAAAGAGGATTTGTATTGTTCTTTGATTTCTTTCAAAGTAACCAAGCAGTCATTACAATCACATCAAAAAAATAAATGAAGATTGGCTACCACCACCTTTTCCTCTCGTATGTCTTGCTATCCATTGAGCAAGTTGATCCACTTCCATCCCACGAAGGAGTTGTAATGGTTCATAGAAACTGGTTAAAGGAATTGTACACTAAGATTTTCCAGGGAAAATCGTTTTGTTCAGCCAATAATAGACAAATTACATTTTGTTGCTAAGGTGAGCACATTATTGCCATTATTTTATTGCAAATACAGTGGGTGTTGTAGAAATCTCAGTGCTTACTTTCATCTTCTTCAATGCTACCGTTTTTGGTAAAAGGGCAATTCCCAAATCTAATTTCTCATATATATAGTTCCTAATGCACAAATACCAATTTCCGATAAGTGGATGAAAAGATCATAGGATGTAAAATAATCATCAAAATATAGTTTATATCCAGATTTTTTGGCACATTTCCTTTATTGATCTAATTTACTAGTTTTTGATTTCAACACTTTTGTTGAACCCACTTGCTTTTCCTATATATATATATATATTCAATAACAGAACAGCCACTTTTCTAACCCAAATCTAATATGCTGCTTGGTAAAGTAACAAACAAAATTAGAAATCCTACATTCATTGAGAGAAATATGTTCATCCAAAGTCTTCAGCTCAAGAAACTTTTTCCTAAGTGATCTAAAATTGGTTATATACTGGATAAGCTGTTTGCATAATCCTTCAAATAAGTAAGATGCAGAATATCTTCAAAATGATTATATTGGATTACAATCCATCAACCTAAATGTCTTTCTCGGGTGACAAATAGATCCTTTTACTAGGACATTTAGAAAAAGTCCTCTAAACATCATCTATATTTTATTACCAGATGCATTCAAGGTGGTGTTTTTCTGATGAGCATAAAGGATAGTCTGATGAAGGATATTCTGGGAAAATGCTTTATCAAATATAAGTTTAAAAAACTTCCGCCTCTAATTCACTTAATATAATATGAAACATTCTGGCACTGGTTTCGAAACAGTGTTATATACATTTATATCAAATACTGGTACAGTGTTTTTCTTCCATTTCAGGTTTTTATCTATTTTGTTGACTATTTGGGCGTACTTACAGTTTCTTCTTCATTCACATCGTTCGTTCCTTTTGGCACAAAATCACACTGAGTTTCTCGGCAGTTCACTTCTTCCTAAACAACTCACTGGATCAGCGGAATCATTAGAATCATCATCTGTTCGATTACCCTTTTCTACTTCGGGAATAAGGAGTGCAATGTCAAGTAGTGGAGTTTCTATCATCGCCTTCTTCTAGGATTTCCGAAACCTGATGCATATTCAATCTGAAAAATAGAAAACAAAGTCATTCTGATCGTAATGTAAACATGTCTAAAGACCGGTTGTAGGGTCTGCAACTTATTACTCAACCAACATAACTTCAGAGTCCTGATTCCAAGACATATAAATCATCATACCAAAAACCACCTATGGACTGAAAAACAAATATTTTTTTATGTTTGCGTATTTTTACACTTATTTGTAAACTCCCAAATGATTGTCAGTAAACAGTGAAGTTGAAAATTACTACAAAAACCCAGCTTACCTGTCTATGAAAACACTTGTTGACTGTGACGCCATATTGGAGGTAGCATGCAAAATAAAAGAGTTATTCATTAAATTCTATAGATAGAAAACAGTTTAAATGTTAACTGAAACAAAATATAGATAATTACAACTTGTAATTATTTGGTACTTTATAATTTCGTGACGATCGTATTTTCTAGTAAACAACGTATTTAATGAGCTAAGTTACTATTCCAAGAGAAATCTCGCGTGGGTTTGCGAGAGAGAACGAGAGTGAGATCTTGTGATGGCTGTCGTTATTGATATAACGGCGGTAAGTTGAGCGAGTGTTGGGAGGGAAGGAAGCCACAATAAAGTGTGTGAGCGACTGAACCAATCCCTCGCACGCAAATGGACGATCAATTGAAACTGGTACACGGAGGCGTAGCCCAAACAAACACAACAGACAGTCCCGGGGCTCCCACCACCAGTAGTCCCTTTCCGAAGGAGGATACCGATAGTACTACGAGCACCAGCAGTTGCGATTGTGGCAGTGGTGTTGTCACAAACGCAGCTGCAGTAGACACGGTACTGAGTGAAAATGGCAAAGATAGCGAGGCTAAAGTCTCGAGCTTTGATGTAACTAGCAACAACACGACATCGTGCATGTTAAGCAACACAGTCGCTAGTACATTGACAACAACAACAACAACAGGCTCACCATCAACATTCACTGCTTCAGATACAGCAGGGTCTGATTCCTCGTTAGACCACCGTCTATCCGAGTGTAACATAAATAAAAATGAAGATGGAAGTGACGACAATGTTCCCGATAAAAATCCCTTGTTGGAGGTAGGATTAATGCAACCCATTATGGAATCTAATAAAGCTATAATGGAAAATACTACTTCAAATGAAATGGAAACGAGTAAGTCTGATAATGCAAATAATCATGTCAGTGTTAATCACCCTGGATCCCCCGATTCTGGTGATGTAGAACTAACTTCAGCTATGCAACAACAAGGAAAACATGAACATTCTAGAGAACAACAACCTGTCATTAAACCACTGTTGTCGTCAGATGGTCGTTCTACTTCACAGGTTGCCGAGCAGAACACCACTCAGAGTTGGAACAAAACATCTGAAGCAGGAATGGAGGAAAGCAACAATGTGGAGCGACAACTGTCGCGAACCACCTGTCCGCAGGCTGTACCTTTGGAGACGATACCTAAACCTGGTGATCACGAACAGTCAAGAATAACCCTCAACAAAAAACAAACAAACGTGCAAGGTGGGTAGATTATAGCTGCATTACAATTTGTACTGTGAGATGTTTCAACCCTTATGTTTACGTCATCAACATTATTCGTGCCTATTTTCCGTAGTTCAACCTAAGTTCTCCTTTCGTTACACCTTACATTATTATTCTCCTCTTTAATATATATATATATATATATATATATATATATATATATATATATATATATATATATATACTTCAGTATATCTCCTTCGACACAGTTATTATTTGTCTATTCCTTTAACACATTTGATTTTCGAAACTTGCCCTGATTAAAATTTTTTTTTTAAGTCATTAACATGTATTTATATTTTATTTCTTTGTTGCCTTCGTTTTACCTTTACTTTAATCGGCTTCATATTTCGATTTACTGTTCAAGTTGTTACTTAATGGACGACTTCTATCATATAATTAAACTTGATATATTCTAGGACCTCATCTTTGTTTATTCCATGCATAACTGTGCCCCCTTCCAACTCAATGCAACTATCTTGCTACGTACCTTTTACCACGTATGAATAAAAACAATAAAATACTTCTAGATGCAAAATTAAACCACGCTAGTTGCAAATTTTGCTGTAGGTTAAAGTTGTTTTTTTACCTAACAAAATAAGAATAAGAGATATCTCGATGTGTGAAGACGATAGTTTTTATTTGACACCAAATAAATGCTATCCATAGTTTTATTATTCTTTCTCATTAAACTTACATCGTGACTTAATACACTGTACTGTCATTATTTGGAGGCTTATGTTTAAAAAAAAAATACTATAGATGTGTAAATTATATACTTAAAGAGTTCTCTACTATAAAAGACTTTCTTTACAGTCTTCAATAACTGCGCAGGAAATCTTTCATAAATATATATATATATATATATATATATATATATATATATATATTATTCATGGTGTATGTAATTTCAATTTTAATTCTCAATTCACTCAGCTTTTCTCTCAGTAATTTTGCCGGAACTTTCTGAATGTTTATTTATCGTACCTTCTTCTGCTCGCCATATGGAATTTTCCGGTGAAAGTGTTTTTAAATTACTGTCGTATTTTGAAAATATGGTGGAATACCATGACTACCTTCGCTGCTTTGGTGCTTTCTTACAATAAGAACATAACTGTGCTACTGTGAACTTCAGTTTATTTTACATAGTTGTATCGTTCAATTTTATGTGGAATGTGGTTAAGTTTCGTTTAACAAAATTGTTGTATATATAAACAGCTTGATGCAATACTTGAAAGTTCAGCTGAAGTTCGCTGCCATCTTCACCGACAGACACTGTTTACACATCGTTGTAATTCGTGTAACATTTGTTCAAAACATCACAAGAAGCCCGAGCCGCGTCATTGTTTATTTTAGTACTTCACTCACGCACTCTTGTTTAATATGAAATGAAAATGTGTCACAGCAAGTTGTCGTTTAACTTCAGCTTGATTCATTCAAAAATAATAATAATAATAATAATAAAAGAAAGAAAAAAAAGTACTATGGCACGAGTCTTAACACCACTCAACCCCTGCCTAGCATAGTCTGGGTAAGGGATGGCCTGAAACTTTTTCAGTGGTTTATAGACTGTTTCCTCCCCCGTTAAATAGTGATGCAAGTGAACTAAAAGTTCATCCACGCCTCTGAAGTGTGCCGAGAAGTCGGTTGTTTTCAATATCTTTTTACTTAGTATCAGTTTCCGATTTACATATTACACATTCTCTTTGACATTTGCTAAATATGTGATTTTGAAGCTGTTAAAATATAATTTCTAATCCAATTGTTTTAATTTGTTTCGTTAATCGGCTAGTCTTCGCACCCTCCCCCTTTAAATATCTCTTATATTCCAAAGATTTTTTGTTTGTTTGTTTTTTGTGCTGGGGGTACATTTCTTATGTGTTTTATTCAAACATTAAATACTTTATTGCTATTTAAAATGGCGAATTTTAACACCTGAAACTAAATTTTATAAATTGCTTATATCATTAATAAAAACTTGTTTGTGGTAGTTTTTCTATTCGTTTTGTTTTTGTTTTTTGGAGGTGGGGGGAGTCTTTTTGTAAAATAGAAAATTCTTGGCATTACAATCTATAATTTAGTGTGAGTCATACTTAATGCACGTATCAAATTTGTATTCACTTATATATGTGATGGTAGAAATAGAATTAGATGTATTAATTTTTATTATATATCCCCTTGGGGTATGGGGTAAATTCTAAGATAATCAGTTTTACAAGAATCTAAATGATACAAATTTTCCAACCTTTGATTTTATTTCTAAAGTGACAACATATCTCCTTAGACTTCGTTCTACTGTATTCTTGTCCTTATTCTGAGCAATTAAGCAAAGTAGTTTTCATAAATCAATTTGAAAGATTGGAAAGAAATCTATTGAATGTTTGAAAAGAAGTTTATCATTGTAACTAACATGTTGGAAACGTTGGATAATAGTATACAGTAATATATATCACACTGAAAAAGTATGTATTAAATGTTGATGTGTGTGTTTTTTATTTAGACAAGGTGTTTTTGTTACAACTATAAATAGATCAATCCGGGAGTAATTGACAATTAAATGCACACCGTTGAGCAGACTTGTTTCTGAGTAGAGCATACCAGTTTCACTAATTACAATGAAAGTTTAATATCATATGTGTGTGTATAATTTTGTTTACTGGAGTATAGCCGTTCACAATGAGATATTCATTACTTATAGGTGATCACTGTCAGATATGGAAAATGGTGAACCCATAGATTGTTTTGTTTTGGGGGCTTTTTTTTTTTTTTATGTGTGTGTGAAATAACTGAAGATTAGATTTATTGATTTTCAGCTTTACATGTTAGAAGATTGACTGAAGAACGGACATTTCTGTGGATAAAAATTGAGGAATGAAAGGAATATTGAGAAATGTATTAGCACAGTTTCCTAAGTATGTTGGTGCTATATAAATAACAGCTGATTTGGAGCTGTACTGTTTTGGGAAAGTGCCACTAGTTGATAGTGAGAGAGAAGAGCTCATGGCGTGAGGCCATGTTATAAAGAAGACATGCACCAGAAAAAAATTTTAATAACTTGTTTATGTATTTAAATTGCCTTTCATTATCTTTAACAGAAACTAAGGAAACTTGTTTAATTTTAAAATCAGCTGTATACAATATGTCACGAATTTTCAGATTGAGACAATTTTTTCTAATAATCAACACCCTTAGCAATTCAGATTTTAACTCTTTGCCCCATTTTCATTATTCTTTTTGTATAGAGCAACAGGAATTAATTACCATAACTTTAATGTGTTGTGTATTAGATTTGCATGTTTGTATTTTATGGATATGTGTATGTGTGTGAAATTAGCATCGTCTTCAAAAAAGGTGTGTCTCCTGTCTTAATTTACATCTTAAAACCATTGTTGCTTTTTTAAAAGATTATATATAAGGCAAACCTCTACTGCAGCACAAACAATATCAGAATAATTTTGAGGAGGTGAAGGGCAGCTTACTAATAGTTAAAGACTTCTTGTTTCTAAATTACTGTTATTAACTCTTGAAATGTTAGGAAAATACCAATTAAGAGATTTTAATTATCACTACTTGGTTACTTCCCATCAAAAGCAATATAAAGAGTTTGATTATAATTTGACAACCATAATAGCATTAGCCTGGTCTATGAATGTCTATCTCTGAATTATATTGGTGGTTGCTATAGTAACATTGTAATGCCAATAGGCAAATTTTTAATTTTCCAGACCTCTCATTTTGTAATTTTTTTAATTTTTTTATCTATTGTTTAAATATGACTTCTGAGTACACAGTTTATTTTTAATTGGCAATAGTTCTCAATTTTAGCAAAAGTAAGTGGGACATAAACATTGAAATCAACCCTGGAGTTTTGTTATCTACCTCTAATGATGTATATATGTCAGTGATCTGTGTGTGTGTATCATCATCATTTAACGTCCGCCTTCCATGCTAGCATGGGTTGGACGATTTGACTGAGGACTGGTGAACCAGAAGGCTGCACCAGGCTCCAATCTGATCTGGCAGAGTTTCTACAGCTGGATGCCCTTCCTAATGCCAACCACTCTGAGAGTGTAGTGTATATATATATATATATATATATATATATATATATATATATATATATATATATATATATATATATATATATATATATATAAATGATATATGTATATCATCATAGGTGAACTGGCAGTGTTGTTATAGTGCTGAATAGAATGCTTCATGGTATTTGTTGTGACTCTGTTCTCTGACTATAAATTGCCAAGATCAACTTTACCTTTCGTCCTTTTGGGATTTGCAGTATTGTTAGGGCATTAGACAGGATGCCTTTTCATTTCTGCTCTGTGAGTTATAAGTTCAGATCCCTGCCTCACCTTGTGACCAACTGATAAATGGTGTCAGCAATTTGAAAAGCCAGTGGAATCCCAGTATCATCTTTTCTTTTCCTTTAACTTCATGTGGAGCATTGGATGCCAACAAGAGATCTCCATTTGTCTCAATCTTTGGCAATGAATTGCAGTTGTCTCCAGGTATAGCCACCTGTCAATGCTTCAGTTTCTGTAGACATCCACCATGTTGTTTTTGATCTGCCATCCTTGCTTTTCCCTTGGGGTGTCCATCAGGGGAAAGGGTTGCTTTGTAATGATGGAGGCAGGATTGATATACAGTAAATATTTAGTTTGGTATTTCATATTTGTGAGTTCGAAGCCAACTGAGGATGACTGTACTTTTCATTCATTTGAGTTGTTTGTGTGGAAAAATACTGCAGGTTAAGTTAGGTAGGGGTTGTATCGTTCTGCACAAACAATATCACTGCCTCAAATGACTGGAAAACAAAGTTATCCTCAGCTGGCTTCAGGCTCACACATATGAAATACTACACTAACTATTTATTGTATATCAATCTGTCAGATTTTCCTTCATCTGCCATACATGTGAGGTTTACATTCCTTTTCGCAAGTTGTTCTGGATGAAATATATTTAAAATATAGCCATTGCAAAATATAAGTAGAAACTATTTTTGATCTTAATGTAACTAATCATCATCATCATCATTTATTAACGTTCATTTTCCATGCTGGTATAGGTTGAACAGTTTGACAGTTTCCAGTGAGCCACAGGGCTGTATTGTGCTCCAATCTCATCTTTGCCATGGTTTCTGTAGCTGGACACCCTTCTTTTTTCATACCACTGACACTAGTGAGGTTGCCAAGTAACTAGTAAGACAGGAAAGGTGCACCCACCCCCACCCCTAGGCTAAGTGGGGAGAGGTTGCTTTATGTTGGTTGTTGGCAGAGTTCAAGTATGACAGTGAGATAAGCACAGGTGTCTTGCAATTTCTGAGTAAAGATTTCAATATAAGAATTACCTAAAACCAAAGTAGAAAGTACATAATGAGTTGTAAAATTGTAGTACATTCCAATAACTATTTAGCTATATTTCGTTTTTTAGATTTGGTTTGCAAGATTCTTTATGTGAGTTCGTGTGTTGAAGCATACTCTGTTGTGTCTGGGGAGAGTCATTTTCTTTTTGTGCCTTTATAATTTAACACGCTCACCGGTAAAATTTCCACTTATTCCTTATTTTTATTTTCCTAAAATTTTCATTGTGTCTTGCAACCTTTTCAATAGTCTTGACTCTATAACAAATATCATTAACCTTTTTGAATTTGTAAGAGTTTAGATCATTGATTCACAAAATGCATCTTGTAATAAACATCATCTTATAATGTCATCTCATTCGTTATTTCCTACCATTGCTCTCAGTAACTGTTCTATTACTAAATAGCTGGTAATATGAAATTAAATTATAAACTGCCCATGTTGATTCTTTTATTTTAACATAATCATCAATGAATAAAATGTACAGCTAGGATGAGAAGAAAATGAATGTTCTGTGATGGTATATGATCATTGTAAAAATGTATCTCCAATTTTTATGATGTGAATGATTATACTCTAAAACTAGTTTAATTTTTTGGGCATTATCCCAAAGAATTTCATGCCAAAATATATTACCATATGCTCACAACCATTTCATAAAGCACATTGGAAAGTGAGCAATTTGTAATTATAGAGAATAAACCCTATTTGAATGGTTACGTTTACATACAATGCATAGTAAAGCAAAAAGCAGATCCAAACCTCCTGGCCAATTCTCCCACCTTTTCTCAGACATTCAAGGACTTCTCTCCACCTAGATTCCACATATCACCACTTACACAACCACACATATCCTATTTCTTTCTAAGACACAAATTTCATGACCCCAGTTTACAACTCATCTCAACAGTCCAGGATAAATTCTTACTCAAATTTCACCCCAAAAGGTAGTGGCTACACATGTATAAGCTCCATTCTTCCTGTCTCTCACCTGTATTTCAACAGTAACAACATCCAGTTACTCTGGCTCAAAATCTCCCTCTTTCATTCTCCTAACTACATCTTCTATCATTCTCTGAACTCCTTGAACCACCTTCTACTCAACTACATTTCCTCCTTCATTGTGAACATCTACCTCAGCTTTCCTTTCTCCAAATTTATCACCCTCAGTGACTTCAGTGCTCACAACTCCTCATGGCCCTCACTCCTTATCATCCCACACCTTCTGAATTATTTGCTTTTCTCAACTCTTTGCACCAACTTATTTCATTCCCTACTTGCATTCCAGACTGATACACTGACATCCCAAATGCTGTTAATCTCTTTCTGTCCTCAAAACCTAACCTCTACTAACCCATGACAGTCTGGGCATCTATCAAGTCCTCTGATCACTGCCTCATCACAGCTACCTAACACACAGTCACATACTTCAGTGTCCTTCCCCATCAAGTTTTAAATTTAACAGTTTAAGTTAGATAACTGGTTGGGGCTCCACTAGTTTTATGCCACTTATACTCGGCAGCATTTACGCTTTACTCCAGACCCATCAAAAACAGTTATAGTGGGATGACGGAAACCATCCTTTTGGGTATGTCCCTCCACATTCAACACAGCAAAATCTGAATGTGTTAAATACCCCATACAATTTACTCATAACTGCATTGTAGCTGTTTGGGTAAAAAACAAGGCCAATAACACTTGGAGAATCTCATGTACTCCCTAAAAGTATGTGATGATCACCTATTTGTGCAACTCTTATAATAGTGTGCAAAAGGTGCATTTGTGTATCACAAGGACTTCAAGCTTTCCTGTCTCCCAAGCTGCAGCAATCCTTGTGTCTTTTCAAAAGAGTCTCCAACTTTATGGAGTTTTCTTCTTGTCTTCTAAGTGAAGTCTCCCTCCATGGAGAAAGCCATCCCCCTTCACTGCATGCTTTGCATCCAACTTTACCTACACACCTTTGGCCAATCCCCTCCTTATCTACCCCATTCCACTCCACCAGGCTCCCCACCCTACTTGCAGATATACTAAGTGCAGAAATATTGTCAACTGCTTCAAACAACACAAATATCAGCTCTGACAATGTTACTTCTATTACACTCAAATATTGCACCCCAGGACTTGCTCTTGTATTCATCAAACTCTTTGCTCTCAAGTTTTTTCAGGGTTATGCTGTAACACTCGGAAACACACTTTTGTGTGTCCCATTCCAAAGAAAAGCAACTCCCCTCAACTGGTCCCTATCATTCTATTGCTCTCATTTCTAACACCTTTAACATAATGAAAACAGCCATTAACAATGACATTCTCTAATACCTTGAAACTATTACTCTCTCCTTAGTGACTACCAGTACAGCTTCAGCAGAGTTGGATACACCAGAGACCTTCTTTTACATCACTTGTCAGTGGGTTCATGCTTTACAGAAGGGACTGCTGTATATATCAACTGAACCATTGAGCATGTCTGACATTCCAATCCATCAAATTTTAACACTTACTAATTACACTTATCTCTCATCCCTTAGATCAGTAGCTTCCTATCAGATAGCACTATCGCAGTATGCATTGATAGTGCTTTCTGCTTCACACAATAAGTTTCTGATAAGATTATTCTATGAATCTACTTTCCAGTTTTGATGACTGCTTCAGTGCTGGACCAGAAGCATTGACATGCTTGCGCTAAATGGTCCTTATTCGTTTCAGGCATCAACTGGACAATAGCAGCAATCAGTGAAGGTATGGTAGTGTAAGGATGTCATTTGGTCTCCTTTTCAACAACACTCTAAACATAGAAGTCCATGGGATTTAAATTTGGTGAATTTGCAGGCCACAACTTTGGTATTACATGATCACAATAATTGTCTGACATCCATTCTTGGGTTACATGGGCTTTGTGAGAAGGTGCTGTGCCATGTTAAAATATGCACAGCCTTTCACTGCACACTTCATCCATCCAGAGCTTAACAACTGTCTCCAGCATCTCAACACATTAATTCTAAGATCTTGTAGAAAGGTATAAAGTGACATGATGTGACCTTTGTTACTCACCATTTTTACAACTACCACAGTTTCTGGAAACTTAGTGTGTAATTCTGGAGACATTAGAAGGTTCTGCATATAACCATCTGTCATTTCCCTTGTTTGATTTTTGGTCTTGATGGGAGATTTTTTTCATCAGAGAAGAACCAAAGCATGTCATGTTTGTGAGGGGTTTTAACCTGTAAGTAACTACTTTATGTGGATCAAATAATTTTCTTGTGTCTTTGCAGACATGAACTGACCACTCCTTTGTACATACAACTTGTATGAAGTGTCTTTATGCACTTCAGTTCTGATAGTCCATTCTGACCCCTGAAGCTTTTTAGTGGTGGCATCGATTGATTTTTCAGGATCATCATTGATAGTGTTTTGAACCCATTTGATGAATCACAGTGTCCAAAACTGATTGAAAAAAGTTCAAAGAGCTTCTACTAGTAACAAAGTGAAGGGAAAATTGTATGACACTTATGTTAGAACTGTGGTGCTACATGGTAGTGAGACATGGGCCTTGAATGTAGAGGACTTGAAATGACTAGAAATAAAAGAAGCTAGCATGATCCTTTGGATGTGCAAATGTGTTGTGTAAAACTGGGCATGAGAGGAATCAGATGTAGTACACAAGAAAGACTGCACTGATATGGACATATGATGCATATGTAATTAGTTGTGAACAGAACTGCATACTTCACCAGCTTTTGCCTGATACCACTAATTTTTCTCTCTACCCAGAACTATACACTCTTCCAATTTCTACCCACCCACACTTTCCATTCTCCTCTTCCTATCTACTTCTACTCACCTTGTATCTTATTTGTCTACCCTGACATTTCCTCTATTTTCATCTCTTTCTAACTCCACCTCAGCCACTCCCACCCTCTCTTTTGTCATGTGAGTAACCATGTAGATACTCTACAGCAAGAAACCTGTTTCATTCTGGACCCTTCTCTCAAACCGTAACCCTTCATCTCACAGCATAAAGCTGCCTCTCTCTGTACTGTAGTCCTACTCAGTCAAAGGGGATCGTTGTCTTGTGAGCTATATGGTTACCTCAGTAGTGCTGGTACCATGAAAAAAAAGCACCCAGTAAAGGGATTAACATTAAGAAAAGCATCCAGCTGTAGAAGCCATGCCAAAGCAGACGTTGGAGCATGACAGTTTTCCAACCTGTTGGATCTTGTCAAACCATTCAATCCTTGTCAGAATGGAAGACAATTTCCCATTCTATCCTTGTCAGTAATAAATGATGGTGATTATGATGATGATGTTTATATGGATTGGTTTATTTTTTTAAATTCCTCTTAATGAAGAAAGAGTTGTTCATTTTGTTCTACATCAATGTGATATTCTTCAAGCCAGATTGTTTTGAAATCTAAGCATTTGTGTGAATTTGAGCAAATGTTTTGTAATTAGATGACATTGCTCATATAGCTGCATGTCTCTAATTTAGCAAGGATAATAAACTCGATGTAAAAGCTAATTTTGATAAATAATTTATTTTTCCATATATTACATATCAACTTGTGAAAAAAAAAAAAAAGTATGAAAAGATAGCCAGAGAAAACTTCACTATGCTCTCTAATTCAAAACAATTCCTTTTAGTAAAACATTAACAGCCTAGCTTTATGATGGATATGAGAGGGGAATTCACAATGGACATGAATAGATTATTTCACTTAATAAACCTTTTATACTGAAATAATATAAGCTTCAGTCATTTCCAGAAGAAAAAAAAGAAGCATCATCTAGTGACTGCCTAATGCTTTATATTAATATATTTATATCAACTGTTACAGATAGATATTGCTATTAAAAGATATTGTTCGAGTCTATTGGTAATGGCTTACAATCATATGTGCTCACTGATAAGGGGTCTTTGTAGTTTCTTTTCCTTATCCTTTAACCGCTACTTCTCTGAATTTTACAATGATCTTTCAGGATAAATTTCTGCTCTCATTAGTAAATATTGATCTTGTTGATTGATTCTTGTTTAATTCATGGCAAGTTTGCTGAAATCGGCATGTTTTATTTCCTGATATGCTACTATATTAGCGTGGCCATTTGAAAATCTAATTATATCATAATAACTAGAAGGTTATTGTTAAAACATTAACTTTTTTCATATTCTGTAGTTGTAGTGTTTGAAGAGGAGCTCAAATGAAACCACCCTCCATTGTTCATTACTCGAATGGAAAATAGGAGAGTGCATTTTCCTTAGTTTCTATAAATTTTATGAAGCAAGAATAATTACCTTATTTTCAATGAAAATTATTCTAAACAATATTTACACAAAAGAAATTCATTAAGTCATTTCTGTCCAGCAATACTAATAAAGACTTTGCTTTACTGAGGAGGTCTAATAAGATAGAAACGTACTCAGAGTTGTCATGGTGCTTCCAAGATAAGGTTTACTCCCTATTGCATTGCCTATATTCTCTTTTTAACTAATGAAAATCTCAGGTGGTTCTTTTTGCTTTTCTTGACCAGAATTGACGATACAGTTATTCTTTTTTTCTCTTATCACAGGTACAATTTTGATTAGAATCTCTTTTACTCTCTATGTTTAATATATTATTAGTTGTATTTAGGACAATTAAGTAATTTGGCATTTGAGTTGGTGGCTGGAGTTGACTAAATTAAGGTCTTTATTGGAGACAGTTTGTTCCTACATTTCTAGCTTTATACTCCAGTAGATTTATGCAAAAGTTGTTTTCTATTAAGCAATATACTAGGCTGTTCTATCTGGAGATAGTAAAAACGTACCAGACATAACAATTTCTGAATGCCTTGTTGTACATTGAAGCTAAACTCAGATCCTCCTTTTGATCTTTGCTTGGTATTATATCATTTCTTTTATGCTCCTCAGGCACTTGAGAAAAAGCCTGAATATCATATAATCTCCTATCTCCGGTCCTATAAATCTAAAAACTTCTTCCTATATAATACATTATTGAGAGATTTAGTTAGTATTGAGAATAATGAGTCCAACTAAGTTTTTTTTAGTGTTTACATCACTTACTCATTGTCCTGGGTGAGCATATTAAAATACTACCAAGATTTGTTAATTCTCTTGCAGATTTGTAAAATAATTATTAACCTAGTGGAATGAACTAGACATGCTCCACTCATTAAAAAAACCCTGCTTACTTGTAGCTAAGAAATCATCAACTTTTACCTTCATCGTCATGCAAGAAATCAGTTTGATTCCAGTAGTATAGCACATCAAATTAAATGCCTAATAATTTGAATGCATAACATGCATATTTTCAGAGACATATATGTTATTTCTGATGGGTATTTTTGTACTCTTAGATCAATATTTTTGTTTGCTTTTCCTTAGTTTTGATCTGAGATCTTACTGAGTTGGCTTTAACTTTGAGAATTCTAAAATTATACATGAAATAGTGAAGGTGTGTGGCCTAGTGTTTAGGATGTTCCACTCACATTCTTGTGATTGTGGTTTCAATTCCCAGGCTGAGTGATCTATCTTGAGCAAAATACTTCATTTCCAATCCACTCAGCTGTAGTTGAGTAACTCTGCAATGAGCAGGTATCCCATTCAGGAGGAATGCTGTAGTCTGAGTTACTTATATGCCATGGAAACAAGGTAACTGGCTCTGTGAAGCCTAGGTTTCAAAACCATAATGTCAATGCATTTATGATGTAATATACTGTGATTGAGTCAACAATATGATCTCCTTAAAACAGCTTTGCAGTAAATCAAAAGAAATTATTATTGTAATATGTGTTATTGAAATTTTAATTTTTGGTAATAGATAGAACGCTTTAGATCTTCCACAGACAACCTCTTTAATGTTGTTGGCCTGACGAAATGCACTCAGTTCACCTCATAAAATATGTTGTGTCAGGAAAGCATCCAATTGTTTAAACCATCCCACGGTAACAATGATCAGAAGCAGTGTTGGGTCAATATGGGGCTTGTTGGAGATGACTTCTCTAATGGAACAAATATGTCCAATTTCAGAGACAGAATGCAATGAAGAGCAAAGCGCTATGAGACTTGTACAACCCATGCCAGCGTAGAAAAATGGGCATAAAATAAGGATGATCACTGGCATAAGCAAAGTAATATTTTTATAAAATATGAATTATAGATCATTGTCTTCACTTCTTCAGTGACCTTTTATATGCTGGTCACAGAATGTCAACAGGGGAAATTTCTCCAGCTGTTTGCTAAGATTAAATTGATCCACAGAAAATAAACTGACTTTATTTAGAACTTGCTAATGTTCCTTTATTAAAACAATATATTTAGTTGCCCAATTGTATTATAAACATCTTTCATATCAAGATAAATATTCATTTACTGAGAATTGATTCATTACAAACACTTAAGTATTTATTTAGTGTGAATGTAAAATATAATAAATTGAATTTTTGTTAGCAGCAGTGTTGGAAACCATCTAATCTATAAATGATTTATGATTAAATTGGTTTTACTAGTAGCTGGCTTTTGTGTATATGTGGCATTTTATACACTTGTTAATTAACCTACTATTTACAGTATTTAGCTTTGGTTAATTTCTGTTTCAAATATTGAAGTAGATTCAGCCCTGTTGTAGATTTGTTATTAGAATATTAATCTTGTAATGATACTTTATCATCATCATCATTTAGACTTCCACTTCTTTTCCATGCTCGCAAGAGTTGGATGGAGTTTATTGAGGCAGATTTTCTACTGCAGGATGCCCTTCCTGTTGCCACTTCTTACTCATTTGCAAACAAGGTAATATTTCCCAACGACCAAACAAACGTGTTCCCAGAATATTGGAAATGAATGACATTCATTTACAAGCACTCACGCTCGCACACACATACACACACACAGATATTACAGTGTGTTTCTTTCAGTTTTCATCCACAAAATCCACTCAGAAGGCTTTGGTCAGCCTTGGACTATAACAGAAGACTCAAGGTGCTGCACTGTGGAACTGAACTCCAGACCACATGATTAAGAAGCAGGCTTCTCAACCACACACCCATATAACGACCTACTATAGCCTATCAATGTGTTTGTTATATTTCCTTGAACTTAGATCCTGGATGAAAATTATGCTTTCATTGTAGCCTTGGTAAAATACCTGTTTGGACCTTTTTCAGTAAAGGAATTTTTAACTCAGACTTAATGGAAATTTCCAACAAATCAGTTTTTACATTTCTAGCATTGTTATAATTTTCCAGACAATTGAATGTAATATTCTGCCAAATATCTTCTTTGCATTTATGAAAATTTAATATAGTAAATTTTACATTTATATACAAGAGGTGTCTGAAATTTAACTAACATGGTCACTTAAAATTTCATCTATGATTGATTTGAGATAAATGTTATTCATACTTCTCTTCTTATCAGTTGAAGTATTTAACTTTGTATTTACATGAAAAGAAAAACTAAATTTAGTAAAAGGTAGTTTGAATCTATAAATTTACTTAGATGTAAAGAGGAGTATTTGATATGTGATATTTAAGGTTATTATACGATATTTAAGTTTAATACTGCTGAGTCCGTTAGTTAATGTTCAGATAGGTTTTCCAAAAAAGTCACATTTAGCACTATCTTAAATCTGATGATCTAACAATAATTGGTGTATAATAGTGCCAAGTACTATAGCTACAACATATAGACAATTGCTGTTTATAAGTTATACATGTATGTTTTATTTTTATTAGCTTAATTTTAACAAATAAGGCAGTGCTCCAGTATGGCCGCAATCAAATGACTGAAACAAATAAAAGAATAAAACCATAAGTTATGTACCTCTATTGCGTTGTGTAACTATATTTTGGTTTCTTTAATGATTCTAAATAGTTTTATTTCATTTTGGTTAATTTCAAATATGATAACTGTAGAATTGTTGCAAGCTCTTGTCATCCTAGCTAATTTGTCATAAGTTTAGACGTCTTAATTTCTTTTTTAACTGTTTGAGCATGTTAAAAATTGTGTTTCTCTGGAAGTTTTCAGATTTCTTAACATTGTCTTTATCTAAGGTTTACTGAAACATGCATTAGAAATATAGACATAAAGTTATGAATCAACTAAATAAAGAGAAATGGAGAGAAAAAAAGAACAAATTATTGGACGAATTAGGTAATAAATCAGAACCAGGTTATTGCTTGATATTTAAGATAGAATATATTTTGGGTTTGTTTTGAGATATAGAAAAATAGGAATCTTATGTGTGATCATATGCTTCAGAAGTTCACTTCAGAATCATGTGATTCTTAGTTCAATCTCATTACATCACTCTTTGACCAAATGTTTTCTCACATAACTTTGAGTGAAATTGAATTGGTGGAAACTGTGCTGAAGCCAATTAGTTGAACTGTACCTGTTCTTGGTTCACATACTTACTTTGTTATGCAACTGAGTACCAACACCTAGCTCATGCATGTCTTTACTAGAACTCACTCTGTTGCTAGCATTTGGACCTTTAGTCTGAAAGTAACCTGATACCTTCTCTGCTTTTACCCACTTATCTCAGAGGACCTGGAAAGAGTCAAAGAACTATCCATTCTCCTCATGATTAAACCAAAAAAATAATAAATAAATAATAATTCTAATCACTTGACAGAGAAACAGCTTCTACCTTACATTTTAACAATCAGGAAGCTGGTTCTCTTCTTAATTTAAGATGACTATGATCAAAGAGATCTTGCTCTTTCTCTTATATAGGAAATATTTGACCTCCCCCACCCCACTTTTTTTTTTTTTAGTGAATTGTAAGTTGCTCAGGCAGAGCCAAGTCTTTTGGGACTGTTTTGGAAATAAAGTTTGCTGAATAAATTGTAGTTTACGTCATGAAGGATTATTAGGAGTGATTCATGAGAAGCTGTGTAACCCCAGGTCAAAGTTAGGATGTCATGTGGTTCTTCTTTTGAAATAAAGCTTGCACTTTATACATTCAAATGTTACTGAACTACCAAGTTACCATTAGAAAACAGTGACAATTCTTTTTTATAGAAATAGTTGACTAATTGAAGCTTTATGATATCAGCTGGATTTACCAGGAAAATAGAAAGTATCATTTTTTTTATAGGAATTAAAAATTTGTGAAGATTGTGAAGAAAAAGAGTCAAAGATATGACAGATTTGGGGAAAAGTAAGATTGACTGGGTGTCATAAGTATTGATCAAGTTGACGCTTCATCATCATAGAATCTCAAGACAAAGAAACACACACACACACACACACGTGCGTGAGCGTGCATGTATATGCATGATACATACATACATACAAAGAAACAGAGAAAGGAAGAAAGAAAGAAATCAACCAACTTGTTCGTTGATGGGTTAGAAATTTATATTTCACTCTTGGTGCTGGGTACTCTGAGCAAAGCTTTGAAGTTTACTCTCTTTTATATATTATCTGAGAGAGCATTTAAAAAAAAAAAATTCAAAATGACAGCTTGAGGATGAAGCTTTAAACTAACTAGAATCAAATTAGTAGTTTGTTGGTTTATAGCACCCAGATCAATTCAGTTTTCTCATCTGATTAGCATGATTTAGTAAAGCTTATTTTATAGTCTACCTAATTTACCCAGTGTCTCCCTACCTATCATGTAAATAGTTATGGTTCACATTGTCATTGAAGCTTTCAATGTAAAACTTTTTTTATGTTACATTTACTTTGATCTAATGTGTTGTTTTCGTTTTTTTTTATGATAACCAGTTTTTCACACTTCCTATTTGCACATCTCACCATCAGCATCATTTAACATCCACTTTTCCATACTTGTATGGGTTGGACAGAATTTGTTGATGTAGATTTTCTATGGCTAGATGTCTTTCCTGTAGCCATCCTCACATGTTTCCCAAGTAAGATAATGTTTTCCCAGAGCTAAGCATAGTTTTCCCATGGAAGACTGAAACCAAATGACCTTGCTTGTGTGGTGATGATGCACATTTACAATCATCACATGATATCAAGACAAGGTACATATACACACACACATATCATCATCATCATCATCATCGTTTAACGTCCGCTTTCCATGCTAGCATGGGTTGGACGATTTGACTGATTAAATATGTATATATACACCACGGTGGTGCATGACTACAGCTGCATGGCTGAAGCAAATGAAAGAATAAAAGAGTACAATGAACTTTTTTCAGTTTCTACCTACTAAATTCACTCGTGAAGCTTTGATCAGACCATGACTATTATAGAAGACACTTGCTCAAAATATCATACACTGGGATTGAACACAAGACTACATCGTTGGGAAATAAGTTTCTTAATCACACGATCGTACCTACTTTAAGCTTCTGAGGGTTTTTTTTTTTTTTGTTGTTTGTTTTCCCAGTTTATATTCAACTGATTTCAACATCTTAGTTCTGATGATGATTTTGTTGTTTCCAAGCTTAGTCAGTCACGTTCTCTATCTTTTTTATCACCATAATGTTGCATATAAAATAACCTTGGTATAAGAAAGATTTAGAGAAAACAAATCTTTAAAGACTAGCGTTCATGAGAAGAGTTTGATTGTTAAATTTGTCACATATGCAATTAGTAAGATTGTGTGTGTATTGGTTTATAAATATATTTGATTAGTCATTGCATTAAAAGTAACACTATTTCAAATCATTTCACATAGGAATTATTTCTACAGACTGGTATAGTAAGGTGTGTAATATATAATTTATTTCCTTTGTGATAAATATTGACTTTTTTTTTATGAAAAGGACTAATTAGATTTTACTATTAAGAGGACATAATCTTCTCTGCTTCCCAGTAATAATTTTTCTTTGTGCTTTTCTGTAGTTCAGTTTATGTGAACCTCACTACTTGATCCAACTCTTGCAGGTACCTTATCAGTTGCTTGGTTAAGATTATGTTTAAGAAATACCTGCAATTCCTGCTTTAACTTCTAATAATCTGCTTGTGAAATATTTAATACATGCATGAGTCATTTACCAGTTCTGGCAATCATATTTGTTTATATGGATTAAATTTTCAGTTTTGCTCTAAGAAGTATTATTCTCAAAGAGAGTAGTAATAACATTGCATTATTCTTAAAGAGAGTGGTAATAACACCTTCTTCTCAAAATTCTAAGCCATTTTATCTCTGAGCAGTTCCCACAAAACTTTGATCTGCAGGTCTTGTGGGATCTACTTTTGGGTTTTTTTTTTTTTTTTACATTTGTGGAATGGTGTTGTTCTCTTGATCTATAAGCAGTGCTCTGTGAACTTTTTTTTCACTTGCGAAACACTTATAATCTTTTCAAAATCTTGCAACATACCTGAACTAAAAATATAACTAAAAGTATAGGGAAAAAATTATATTCAGGTTACATTGCGGAACACCTAGTATCATCTCGTGGCACACCAGTGTGCTGTGGCATACTGGTTGCAGAGCCCTAATCTATAACATTGTCAACACTATGTAATTCTTAACATCCCACTGAAAATTTTCTAAGTGAAAAACCCAGTCCTGTAATGATCCCATTTTAGAACAAGAATAAAAATGTTAAAGAAAGGTATTAGAGTTTCCTCCTTTACACTAGAGAGTTTCTCACTTCCTTCAAAATGAGTGTAAATAAGGTTAGTACATGCATTTCACAACTGGCTGATTGATGCAACCATGTGTGACACAGGAAGTTAAGAGATGAAGTACTGCATAAAAAAAAAATAATGAAATTACTTGTTTCACAAATATTTTATGCATAAATAAATTTCAATATCTTGCTCTTTTACATGCTTTCCAGGAATCCATTTACTCCTGAACTTACTGTGTTTACTAATTCATTCCCATATGTAAAATAATACTCAGTAATCTAATACCTACAGCAAGAAGTTTAAATGCTAGAAACAATAGATATTATATTACAGTCCACCTTGCATGTAATTGAGGTCTAGCCTCTAGAGCCTAAGCTCTTCCTTTTCTACTCTTACTTTTTATTACTCAGTGAGACTACCACAAGATCTTGAAATCCTCTAACGTCGTCTCCTTCATTGGACACAAAACTTGGCTTGCAAAGTCCTGTTGGGGCAAGCAAAAGCAAAATCGTGATGGCACCTGTGCCCAGCGTCGCCTTCCTGGCACTTGTGCCGATGGCATGTGTAAAGACATTCAAGCAAGATCGTGCCAGTGTCACTGGACTCTCTCCTGTGCAGGTGGCACGTAAAATACACCATTTTGAGTGTGGCCGTTGCCAGTACCACCTGACTGGCCTTCGTGCCAGTGGCATGTAAAAACGCCCACTACACTCTCAGAGTGGTTGGCATTAGGAAGGGCATCCAGCTGTAGAAACTCTGCCAAATCCGATTGGAGCCTGGTGTAGCCATCCGGTTCACCAGTCCTCAGTCAAATCGTCCAACCCATGCTAGCATGGAAAGCGGACATTAAATGATGATGATGATGCTATTGTTTATTTGTTGATGGTTTGTTAACTTTTTAGATTTAATTAATTAGTGACAAGAATATCTTAACATTTGCTCTTTTTGCTGGAAATTGAAAATACTGGCCATATATCTAATATATTTACATCAATCCATCCACTTCTAGTATCTCTATTTCTGGTTACAGTGAGAGAAATAATAGGAAAGAAACAAACCAAAAAGGAAAGTTAAAACATATAGGAATATTTTCACTCTTGTTTCTTTACAGTACATTTTTAAGTTTATGGTACATATGTCTTATCAAACTGTTGATTTTTGTTTTTATATATTATTACTTTTAATTTTCTTACTTTTGATTTATTCCCTTTTACTATGTGTTATTTTTAGTCATTACACAAATACATTGTCTAATGTAATGCATTTTACATTTTATGAGAAGCCATGTTGTTGATCAATTACTGAATTCTATGTGTGAGTGTGTGTTTTCCTAAGTTCAATAAAACAGCATGGCTTCAACTGATATTGAATCGGCCTTCATTTCTGTAATCTATTTTTATTTTAAATAAGTTGTCAAATTCATATCTAAACTCCATTTATTTCATCCAACTGGAGCGCAAGAACAGGTTTTTTTCTCACAATGAATGAATTTGGCATGCTCTCTAGTTTTCAGAATTGCATAACAATTACATTGTGTATGTGGTTCTGGTGTTGATGATGATAGTTAGTTAAGTTTCTTGTTTGTTTTTGTTTTAGGCACATGGCCAACTGTTGAAGCGGTGGAGTATATAGTCAGTCGAGTCCCAGATTTAGTATATAACTGGTACTTGTATTTACTCTATAGATTGCCAAGGTGATGAAAAGCATTTAACTCTATAGCAGAATTTGAACTAAGAACATAGAGGGCCGAGCCAAGTTTTCCTAAGTTCAATAAAACAGCTACCGTGACCTAATTTTAAAATTATTTTTGTAGGCTGAGAAGACATATGGCTTTATGAATTATTGCTGAGGTAGCACTCATATTTAGTGTGATATTAAATGTCTAATTATCCTGCTCAAAACTTTTCTATACCAATAATAAAGATTTACTGCTTTGAAGTGTTTTTTTGTCAAACAATTTGACCCCAGAACTTATTTTTTTAGCCTAGTACCTATTCTACCAGTCTCTTTGCTGAACTGCTATGTTATGGGGATGTAAACACGCCAACACCGGTCGTCAAGTGATGATGGGTGGACAGACACGAAGACACACACACATACACACACACACACACACACACACACACACACAACAGGCTTCTTTCAGTTCCGTCTACCAAATCCACTTACAAGGCTTTGGTTAGTCTGAGGCTATATTAGAAGACATTTACCCAAGGTGCCATGAAGTGGGACTGGACCTGGAACCATGTAGCTTCTTACCACACAGCCACCTCATTTTTGTTTTTATTTTTATTAACATTGATGTAAAAAAAAAAGAAAGAAAAGCATTATGAAACATATCTAATTGGTTTTAATATATCTTTATATAGAGTAGATCATTGTGTTTCACAAACAAATGTTCTTATGATATCCATTACATTAATCAACACTTTATGTTCACAACTTTGCATCATAAAACATTGCAGTAAAATTGACCCCATAGCCTTCTTTGGGAAGTTAAAGAAAAAATTACTTTAAAATATATTCATTTGCTTCGATAGTGTGAGCATTTACTAGATTTTATTTGACTTGACTGGAATTCTATATGCCTTTCATCTGTAAACTATCCCTGTTTTGAACATTGCTTACTTTTTTACTGAATATATTGAGCCTTATAATCATTCTGTGGAAAGATATTTCTTACAAGAAGTATCAGTAAGATGTAAATTGTGAGAAACTAAGTGGTATTAGTTACAAATTAGGTCACAGTATGCTTTTATGAAGAATTGGTTGTCATAACTGTTAATAAAATGTCTCACAAAAACTAAACAAACTTTATATGATAGTGTAGACAAAACAGCTCGTAAATTTGTTAAAAGTTTATAATTATCTTTTAAATTGGCAACAGATGTTGGGCTAGGATTTGTTTTGTTTTTTTATTGTCTCATTCATGTTCCCTCTGATTTTTTTTTTCTCCCTCATAATTTCACTGCCAATGAAGATATACTTCTGCGCTATTATTTAGTAAAAATAATAATAGACCGAGTGCTTTCAGCTCTTCCTCTAAACTACTGGGTTATTAAAATTAAGAACTATTTTTCTTGGTGACAGTTAGGAAAGAAAAAGGCTAAGAAATTTTGCTTCTTTTTAGAGCCAGACTGTGTTGACATTCTGTTCGTATACTTAACGCTCTATGCATTGGTCTGCTGTTAATTAACTTCCCAGTATTAAAATGTGATTATATACTGCAATTATATGTCAAGATATGCTTCACACTGGATCTGAAATTGACAGGCACACTTCACACTATTCTTCAATTACTACTGTATGCCTTTCTCTTATTAATACATATGTTTCTGTTAAGGCTATGATGAGCATCATCTGTTCATTTTAAAGATGAGACCATAAGACCACATAGTAGCTAAACATTAATACTTAAATCAAAAAAAAAAAAAAGACTACAAAGAAATTCACTGAATATGGTTTGCTTCTTGTGCAATGTAAACTTGAAGCTAGGTTGAGTATCAGATGAGAAATAAATTGACAATCAGAACTACTAATTAGTGTTTTAAAAAGAGATGATTGAACAGTTAAAGTATGTTTGTTTGGTGAAAAACTGATGTGAGCTGGTAGTAGAAGACAGCTGAAGTAGGGTTCGGATGGAACAATTGTGTAATGTCAGGACTTTGATATTAGGACTTATAACATGATTCAGAATAATCGGTTGTCAATATATGTCATTGTAATCTTCACCAGTATCAGTATTCAATTAATCATGATGACTCATTCTAGAGGAAAACAACAAATTCATGAAAGTTAAGCTAAACCGTTCACTTAGATGATCTCAACCATTCAACTATTTGATAGCACATGAGATTCTTATTTTTAAAACCATGTGATTTCAAATAATCATTATATATGTATTTTATATTTATAAATGCTCTTTTATTTCATTATCCACATACCATTGAAGTCAAATTGTCTGATATTTTCTTTTCATCTTTGAGCTAATGATTTTAACCAGTTGTTGCCCTGATATTGATTACAATTTGATAAACTTAAATTGTTGTTTATATTCATAACATAGTAGCTAAAAATTGTGTATATTATGAGTTTTTATAACATCATCATCATTTCTATACTAGCATGGATTAGATGGTTCAACAAAAACCAAGAAGCCTGAGGGTTGTGCCAAGTTCCAGTTTTGGCACGATTTCTACAGCTGAAGTCCTCTCTAATGCTGACTGTTTTACAGAGTGTACTGGGTGCTGTAATAGTGCATCACTGCATCCACTGTTTGTTGCCAATTCCCTACTCCTGGCAGTATGACATCTTTGCACCACTCAGCTACAACCCTCCAACCCATGGGTCTGTTTGGGTAGCCGTTGCTGGTGAGGGTTTTACAAAATCATAATGCAAATCCTACCTCAACCTCTTTTAGTCACCTTTTATGACACACAGAGGAAACAGGTCTATTTTTTGACATGCTGATCCCCACACAACACTTCTAGTAAGAGTTATTTAACAGTTATGCAAGTATTAACTACAGCTGTTAAATTTGGCTGTAGTGGTGTTAGTTATTTAGAGCTGCTTGCTAGAGCTGGTTACTGCTGTTTAGTAACTCTACTGGTGTTCACTGCTTGCCAAAAGTTCAGATAAAATTAATATTAGCTCTTGTGCTTATGTTTTCTTACCTTTACCACATCCATAATTCTAATTTTGACTAATTATGATTTCAAAGTTGTCACCACCACCTAAGCATTTAGCTCATGTTTTCCTTTTCTTCTTGCCTATTCTATTACTACAATAGTAGCCTGCTCATAAAATGTTGCTAATCTCATGCTCTCTCTATGCAGTCACTTCTGAACCACTTGTAGCCCCTCCTCTCATCATCAGTAACAAGTCTACCACCCATCCTCAAGCCCTGTGCTAACCACTTTGCCCAGCCCTTTTTTCCTCAGTTTCACCCCTTTGGAATTCCTTTCTGCATGAGTTGTCATTATGGTGTTTTCCCCCTTCCTCCTTGCAACCATTCACTTCAAGTTCAAGAAGAATATTAACTGCATTGGCCTCATCATGTCAGTCTCAGAAGGCCTGCAAAGTAACTGTATTGGAATTGACTACAGCTGTTTAGTAACTGTGCTGGAGATGGCTACAGCTGTTTATTAACTGTCGAAGCTGACAACAGCTATGTTGGTGTTGGGTACAGATGTGTGGTTGCACTGATATTAGTTATAGGTGTTTATTTGTGCTGGCATTAGTTACAGCTGGTCTCATACCACTTCTGCTATAATTATAGTTGTGTTTGAGTTATTTAGCAGCTGTACTCAGCCTTATGACAACTCCTTAGCAGATGTATTGAAGCTGTTTAAAATCATTATGTTATTGAAGATCTAAAACCAATTATCTACCACATGTTCTTTATGAAAAATAATTGAATCATTCATTAGCAAGGACATATGATGTATAAACAAATGTGAACATTTTCAAAAAAGAAAATTTGAAATTTCTCTTGTAATGCTATTAATTATTGATAACTTCTAGCTTCATTTGACACATAAGGCTTGTAATTTGTTATTGATCTCTTTCTGTAGATAATTATCTTGTATTTGCATTTTATTGACTAAAATATTTTCAACAGCCAGATTCTAAATGGTTTAAAATTTTTATTGAATTCTCTAAAATTAGAAAACCAGAGAAGAAACAAATTTTTTTTTTAAATAAGTGTTTTTGCTATATGTAGTAAAGCTTTGAATGCAGTAGTCCCAAAAGTTTAAATATTTCTGAAAGTTTGAAATTTCATTTTTGAAAGAAAATACAATAAAAATTGAATGAACTTTGAGCAGTTTCTTTGATTTTAGTGACTAGAAGAAGTCATAGAATTCACACTCTAAAGTTACATTCTTTGAATAGATAAATACAGTATTGGAAATCTCTATTTGTGATAGTTATTTGTGTCTATAGAATTGCTTATATGTTTATTTGTGATAGTTTTCTATGGAATTGCTTGTCTATCTGACATGCTTTTCAAAACAAAATAAGATTTGTTTCAATCAAAATTTAAACTTTAGCTAATATATTTGCAATAGAAGATAATTTTTATGTCTTTCTATACACGAAAGTTAAATTATGGCAATGTTTTATTAGTTTTCCAATAATAATTTTTAACAACTTGTATCTGTTAATTACTGAGAAGTCCATTAATCTATTTAATCACTATGAAAATTTAGTGAATACTGAAATTTTTTTTTTTTTTTTTGTATGTATGAATTTATGTCAAATCATCTTAACAATACTCATCTTTTTCCAAACTAGACTAGCAGGAATTGAACTGTATTGAAATCTAACAAAACACTTGTCAGTTTTATGGTGCTACTACTTACATCAGTAACCCAATGCTACTACATGAGACCTACATACAGACAGATGGACTGGGTTATTGAGTTGTTGTGTTGCTCTAAGTTGACTTTAGTTGGGTAAATCTGTAATTATAAATTCAAGCCATGATCATCTCATATAATTCAGTGTATCCAACACAGCACTATCCAATATTTCCTTTCCTTTCAAAGACAGTAAGGTGATATTTGAGGGAGTCCCACTTCAGCTCATGGGCTGTTTAGGCTTTCTGAATTGGTCATAGACAAGACAGTGCTTGTACCTTTCAGTTAGTAGTTTATACTGCTGTTTTATACTAGTGATATGTGCGGCTTTCAATGTCTGCCAGTATTATCTGGTAAATGACTTCCATTTGCTAAAATTAAAGCCAAGCCTCCTTTCTTAATTCTTTCTTTCACATTTTTTTTTTCTGTAGCAAATTGATTTTATATTTGTTTTTTCATCCATTGTGATTTTTCAGAAAAATTTAGAAAACAAAATAGAACAAAGCCCTGAATACTTCTTTAAGAATAGAATAATCTTTTATTGTATGCTTGTTTTCATTCAGAAGCTAAAAAAACGTATGGTGTTCATTTGAATCTAGGTGATATTTATTAGACTCTTAAATTGTTTAAAATTGATTTCTAGATTTTTTTTCAGTAAGTCAAATGTCTTCATGTCTATTCAGATTTGATTTTCATATTATTTAGAGTCAGTATCTTACTTTTGTTCTTAACCATTACTTTATTTAGGTTTTCTTTTTAAATACCAAAAACCCTACAGGAAAAGAAACTACACTAGAACATTTCCCCCAGTAATCTCTGAAACTGAACAGTTTCACACATGGTTTAAGCCCATGTTTAGCTGCATATATCAGCAAGTACATGTATCTAAAAGAGAATCTCTCTCTCTCTCTCTCTCTCTCTCTCTCTCTCTCTCTCTCTCTCTCTCTCT
>NC_068985.1:21247925-21255670 GCF_001194135.2 Octopus bimaculoides
TCTCTCTCTCTCTCTCTCTCTCTCTCTCTCTCTCTCTCTCTCTCTCTCTCTCTCTCTCTCTCTCTCTCTCTCTCTTATTAACTACACTATCTTTTTAATACGTAGCCCAGTATAAAGCTGACTTGAAGCTTTTGTTAAGTAGGTTAAACTGCTATCTGGTAGTAACCTCAAAAAGTGTTTATAAAACACAAAATTATTAAGTTTGAAATTTTATTCCCAGCCACAGGGTTTCGGGTTCAGTACCACTGCATGGCACTTGGGCAAAATATCTTCTATTATAGCCTCAAACCAACTAAAACCTTTGGTAGCTGAAAACTAACAAAAACTTGTCATATATGTATCTATATGAGTGTGAATGTTTGTGTCACCTTGTTTTGACACCAACCCAAGATTCCTTGCATTGGGATCAAACCTGGACCACATAGTTGTAATGCAGGCTTCTTAACCATACAAACATACCTGCTGTCATATAACAAGACATTTTTTGCAGTGTTGGTATAAAGTCTCCCTTGGTTTTACCATGGAATCTTGCGTACCATTATATAACATGTGTTGTGTGTTCACTCATGGAAATAATACGAGAAACAAACTTTAAAAATAATAGCAAGACTTTATTCCTCAGATAAATAATACAGTGGACAAAATAAACACATCACGGATTCTGGTGGTTGTATAGTTCATTCATTGTTTGGATAATTCAGCTCTGGCTGCCCTTGGTTACATGTGCTTCGTTATAATGGCAGGAAAATAACTTGTCTTGCCTTCATGAAAATTGCCCACCCTTCTGGCATAGATGTTTTGTTGAACCTATATATAAACAGGTAAGCTCCAGCACAAATTCAGATTAGTTGTTTGAGAATGTATTATTCACAATGTGATTTGATCCTGAATCCATATCCTGTGCAATACTTGACCAATCAAAGCACAGAATTCAACCAATGTTCCAAACTCACATGATAGATAAGACAGCCAATCATTACAGATTAACATGGTGAGCCTGTAAGAGACTCGTGAACTCCAATATGCTATAATACAAATTGGTCTCACTACACATTAAAAGATAGATCCTTCTTATGTAAACAGGAATAGAAATGGAACATTATTTAGGATATTGTTATGTTTTCCTTGGTAGTCAAAACAGAATACACCTACAAGAATATTTATTCAAAAATACTGGGGGGGGGTATAGAAATAGAAACTTTGGGTAACGTAATTGTTGTTTGTATGTTGAAGTTACTACTGCTGCTGCTTACTTATAAAATAGGGATCAATTGACTTTGTTATAGTATTTTCCTTTTTCTTTTCTTTTTTTTATGGAAATATTTTACATCATTGTTCTTCACCCCCACCCCATACAGACATTCACAAAACTGCGCACACATACTGGTGTATGGGATTATTATTGACCTATCACAAGAGCCATTAAGTCACCTTGCCCTGCTGTGCTACAGTATGTAGTCAGATTTTTCTGTGGATTATTCTGTTATGATGTCAGTAAAACAAAAACAAATAAAAAAAAAACTTTGTTTTTGTGAGTATTGATTTTGGTTTTTCCAATTCCTATATCAGTCTCTTGATATTTCCATTTCTTCAGCAACTGAATATATATAAAAAAAAATCTTCTTAAAAATATAGTTTGGAGCATCTTAAAAATTCAAACTTTTGTTCAAAAAAATCCTTCAAACTTTAGTTCCAAATAACTGTACTAAACTGAACTCTATATTTTTTTTTTTTTTGTTAGTTTCAGTCAGTGTACTGTTAAGTCATATTAACCCCCAGTATTCATTCAGATTGTTATTTTATTGATCCCTATTTGTCAAACATCTCAGTTACAGGGCAGAAGATGTCAGTATATACACAGCCTCACACACATCTCATCATCATTATCATCATCATTTTATGTCCATGTTCCATGCAGGCATAGGCTGGGTGGTTTGGCAGGATTCAGTGAGCCCAAGAATAGCATCATGCTCCAGTATCTGCTTTGGCATTGTTTCTATGGCTAGATGCCTTTCCCAACACCAACCACTTTACATTGTAGTGGTTACTTTCTTCATGCCACCACCACTAGTAAGGTCACCATACAGCTTGCAAGACTCTGAATCCTGATTGGAGTGGCTTGTCAGTTTTATGCAAATAGATGAGAGGTTAAAGTATGAGAAAAGAGGCCAGAACAGGTTCTTTCTTGCAGAGGAGCTACATGGCTACTCATACTTAGAAGTGAGGGTAAGAATGGTCACCTGGAATACACACACACTGAGCTTTTGTTCAATTTCTATCTACTTCATTCCACTAATAAGATATTTGTCAATTCAAAACTGCAGTAGTTGACACTTTGCCCAAAGTACCACTCAATGATTGAACTTAGAGCCATGAATCGTGGAGTAAATGTCTTAATCACGCAATTATACTGCTACCTATTTCTAGTTATTATTTATGATAAATGATGATGAGTTGGCAGAATCATTACTGTACTGGAAAAAATGCTTAGCAGTATTTCTTCCAGCTCTTTGAGTTGAGTTCAAATGCTGCTGAGGTCAACTTTTTTACCTTTCATACATTCAGGGTTGTTAGAATAAGTACCAGCTGAGCATTGGGGCCAATATAACTAATTTATTTCTCTCCCTCAAAATCACTGGCTTTGTGCTGAAATTACAATTATTTATTATGAACCTGTTACTTTGTACTCTACATTACAGAGTTAAACTTTTTAAAGTGTTTCATTCATTATTGAAATATTTAGCCTATTTATTATTGATGATCAAAGGTTAATGGAAAAATTGGCATGCTAATAGAAGTTGTTGTATATTACCAGAAGTGGTCTTAAACAAGTTTATTAGATTAATTGCAGGAAGAAGGTAGAGTGGAGAGGCTATTCACCATCTGACTGTGTATCACCTCTGGTAGAGCATTAACTACCAGTGGAAACATGTGAAGCTTTCAATCCTGGGCCATCTCCTCTGACTGTTCCCACCTCTGTCTCTGCCTCCTGTTACTATCTTTTTTAACCGCATGTTACTTTTTTTTGTTTTCTTCCTGTTCTGGAGTTTATCAAGTTCAGGCAATGGAATATTTCTGTAATGTGTATCCATTCCTGCTCCAGATCCTTTCTGGGGAATTTCTGTTCTCTGCTGATAGAATCTGGGCAGTAGATTTGGAGGAATTTTTTGAGTCATTTGTTAGTGAATGGCTGCACTTTCTAAGCAGCAACAGTGGTGGCAGCATTATCACTGAAGTTTCTTGTCCCATACAACAATCACTTTTAACTTTAGAGCTGAACAGCTTAATCATTGTGTAAGATTATATTTCTCTGAACCTGCAGATGTTATTGAGCTGTAAGAATATATCCCCCCCCCTCCCATGCAATTCTTATCTTAATAAATGTAGGTGTTTTGCACTTTGTCAATAACCTCAATCTGTAAAACTCTTAATTTCCTGTGAAATCACATCTAGCATAAATGCGTTACTACTGGCTGCATTATTAGAGGGATCTTGGATCAGCTTCCAATAAAGTTTAGGTAACATTTACTACATTATCATCAAGCTTTATAGGGGTTTATTATCGTAGCTTTTGTGTATCCAAGTACATGAAGGTCATATGAAAGGAATTTCAAAACAACAAAATTTAGTACAATGTCCACTGTGTTAAGCTCTTTTGCATTTTTTTCTCTTATTTTTTTGTGGTTTTCTTATCTCCAGTTTGACATTTAATCTCCTTCAAAGTAGTCCCCTTTGGAAGCCACACACTTAATCCAGCACTGTTTCCATTGATGGAAGCATTTCCGAAACTCGTTTTCTGGGATAATCAGCAGCTGCCTCATCACAGTCACTTTGATTTCCTTGATATCCTGAAACCTTCCTTTCAAGCACGATTTAATTTTTGGAAAGTGGAAAAGTCACAAGGGATGAGATCTAGGGAATACGTTGGCTGTTAGACCTGGGGAATGCTGTGCCTAGCCAAAAACTGCTGCACAAGCTGCACTGAATGGGCAGGTGCATTATGGTGCAACTGCCACCTATAGGATGCATGCAATTGTAGCTTTTCCGATGAATAGCATTCTGCAAATGCCACAAAACATCACAGTAGTACTCCTTGTTTACTGTCTGACCAGGTGGAGCATACTCATGTTGTATATTACCAGAAGTGGTCTTAAACAAGTTTATTAGATTAATTGCAGGAAGAAGGTAGAGTGGAGAGGCTATTCACCATCTGACTGGGTATCACCTCTGGTAGAGCATTAACTACCAGTGGAAACATGTGAAGCTTTCAATCCTGGGCCATCTCCTCTGACTGCTCCCACCTCTGTCTCTGCTTCCTGTTACTATCTTTTTTAACCGCATGTTACTTTTTTTTTTTTTTCTTCCTGTTCTGGAGTTTATCAGTCAGCAGTGTCTTCATATTGCTTCGACTCATTTGTGCTTTCTTTGGTCTCAGAGAGGTTGGGGTTTCCACTGCAAAGACTAAACCTTTGTTTCAGGGTCATAGCCATAGACCCATGATTCATTACCTATTATGACCGTTTTCAAAAAGTTTCCATCGTTCTTGACACAATCAAGCAGATCTTGTACAACTGTGACCCAAGTGTCTTTTTGATTAGCTGAAAGCAATTTTGGCACAAACTTGGCAGACATGCGTCTCATACCCAGATCTTCAGTGATAATGGTCTGAACTTGAACCGTAACCAATCTGTACATCCTCTGATAACTTACAGATGGTGATTCAATGATTTTCCCCTCACAGCTGCATTCACAACTGTGATGTTTTTCTCAGTTCTACTGGTTGCAGGTCTCCCATCTTGGAAACGGCTGAACCACTCATACACTTGTGTGAAGCTCATACACTCCTCTCCATATACTTTCTGCAACTTTGTGTAGGCCTCTGAGCAGGTATCATGAAGCTTTGGACAAAATTTGATGCAGATTCTCTGCTCAACTTTCTCTGTCATGGTCAATGTGATGATCACACACTACACATGTTCCTTCCAAGCACTGCAGTAAACAGCAGAAGCGAGGTAGAACGTTAAAACTTAGTGCGCATGTACAGCTGAGCTGAAGGTCAATCTGTGCCAAGTGGCTTCACTCTGCATGCTTTAGCTTTCTTACTATGGCAACTGTCCAGATACTTATTGATCAGACCACGTATATTATATACATGTGTCGCACGTAAAAAACACCATTTGAGCATGATTGTTATCAGCGTCGCCTTACTGGCACTTGTACCGGTGGCATGTGAACAAAACATTCAAGCAAGGTCATTGCCAGTGCAGGTGGCACATAAAAAACACCATGGCCGTTGTCAGTGCTGCCAGACTGGCCCGCATGCTGGTGGCACGTGAAAGCACCCACTACACTCTCAGAGTGGTTGGCGTTAGGAAAGGCATCCAGCTGTAGAAACTCTGCCAGATCAGATTGGAGCCTGGTGCAGCCATCTGGTTCGCCAGTCCTCGATCAAATCGTCCAACCCATGCTAGCATGGAAAGCGGACGTTAAACGATGATGATGATATATATATATATACATATATATACGTATATATATATATATATATATATATATATATATATATATATATATATATATATATATATATATATATATATATATATATATATATATATATATATACATACACATATTCTAACTATATATCAATAACAGCTGAACAAGGTAGGCAAACGTATAGATGCAATAGTGCAGGGTACAAAATAACTAGAATAATGAAGTGGAACAACAAAGTTGATAAATTCTATTGATGGCCTAGTCTCAAAGAAGCTGCAGCTAATCAGCTTAAAGAAATCACTTAAGATCAACAAAAGTATTGCAATTGAATAAAACAAGAAAAATCATAACAGGGGCTGGTGGAAAGAATATTTTGACTTATTGAGCAGACCAACATTACAGGACCTGATGTAAGTTACCCTTTCTTTTGGAATGCCACTGGAAAGGAAATATTGCAATGAAAAGGAAAGAAAAGTGTTTTATCAAATATTATAACAAATCTTCATAACTGCACCAACCATAAGAAATTATTCAATTTTTACTTACTTAGTTGTCTGTCCCCATAAATCCTCAACCAATATCTAATGGATATTTTTCTTCTATCAATAACTTACTCCCACATGCAGACACACAAAAGAAGTATCTGTCAAAGAGCTAGGATCTCAGTAAGAACAACAAATGGTAAATAAACTGAGACATGGTCTCAGCCCAATGATTTTGTAAAAATTTGCTAATGTGTAGGTCAGTTTACTTAACCTATTAAATAATAAACCTAAACCTGTCTACTTTGCTACTCATGACGAATTAACTAGCATTTCTATGTATCTTATAATAAATTAATGTCTACATTGCTTTTGCCTCCTTATCTGTATAGATAAGTTCAACAGGAGTAATTGTTGTGATATCAACAAAATCAAACACTCATACACATCTGGTTCTTCTATTAACATACAGTATTATTCCATACATCCGGCTTATTATATTTCATACCAGTGTAGTAATATCTCTTTGAACTCATCCAAAATGCTTTAAAAATTCAGAAAGTTACCTCATTTAATTTAATCTATTCCCTCTGTTTTGTATCAGATACCACACAACTTATACTCAACTGCTTTCTTGCTAATCATTGCACATCTTCTGGTTTAGTTCACGCGTGCCATTGTCATACTGCATTATCGTTCTGTCACATTGCATTGTAGTCATTTCAGCAACAGTGGAAGCATTTTTCAGTATTTTGTCCGGCCACAATAAAACCAAGACCTATTCCAGAATTAGGTAGTTTGATCAATAAGTATCCAGACTGTTGTTATAGTAATGAAGCTAAAGCACACAGAGTAAAGCAACTTGGCACAAATTGACCTTGAACTCTGCTGTGCAAGCACACTAAATTTTAATGTTCTAGCTCATTTCTGCTGTTTACAGTAGTGCTTGGAAGGAAGGTGTGTAGCGTGTGATTGTTGCATTGACCATGACTGAGAAAGTTGAGCAGAGAATCTGCATCAAATTTTGTCAAAAGCTTGGTGATACCTGCTCAGAGGCTTATACAAAGTTTTCAAAAAGTTTTCATCATTCTCGACACAATCAAGATCTTGTGCAGCTGAAACACGAGTGACCTTTTGGTCAGCTGAAAGCAGTTTTGGCACAAACTTGGCAGACATGTGTCTCCTACCCAAATCTTCAGTGATAATGGACTGAACTGAACCGTAACTAATCTGCACATCCTCTGATTACTTAGGGATGATGATATGACGATTTCCCCTGCATGTTCATCTGCGATGTTTTTCCAGTTCTGCTGGTTGCAGGTTTCCCAGAACATTCATCAATATCAAGATTTTTTCGGGCATCTTGGAAATGCCTGAACCACTCCATACACTTTGGTTGCATCTCATACACTTCCCTCCACACACTTTTGGCAACTTTGCGTAGGCCTCTGAGCAGGTATCATCATGACAACTTTCTCTGTCATGGTCAATGCGATGATCACATGCTACACACCTTCCTTCTAAGCACTGCTGTAAGCAGCAGAAGTGAGCTACAATGTTAAAACTTAGTGCACATGCACTGCAGAGTTCAAAGTCAAGCTTTGCCAAGCAGCTTCACTCTGCGTGCTTTAGCTTCATTACTATTCGCACAGTCCGGATACTTATTGATCAAACCTCATATTGCCTTAATTTCTTACTTCCAATAGGTCATCCTGAGAAGTAGCCAGTCTTTGCTTTTTCTTTTTTTTTTTTTTTTTTTTTTTT
>NC_068985.1:21255711-21267929 GCF_001194135.2 Octopus bimaculoides
TTTTACACTGTTCATTAAATTATGACATGGTAAATGAAAATTTTAGTTTGTAATAATCTATATAAAATACAATTTGACTATTTGTGAACTGAGGTCATAACTGTGATTTATTACTTAATCTTGTTTACAGAGCGTGAAATTTTCTCTGGAGCTTTTAACTTCATAAGCTTCTATGAGTAATTACTTGTTTCTTTGAATTAAGAGATCAAATTACTTTGAGGTCATAAACTGAAGAGGATAGGCTTGATAACTAAAACATTGTCTATGTCTTTTTGTGCTTCAAACTCTTGACTCAATGTTTTCATTATCTATTTTCTCTGTTATTAGTTTCCTCATACTCTGAATTATTTCTTAAACTATGCACCTACAACTAAAATGTTCATTTCTCACTTTAATACAGAAAAATAGGATACTGTTAAGTTCTCTAGGTCAGCAATTGCATAGTAGATTTATTTGTGCTTTTCATGTTTTTGTTTTATCAGAAAAATATGTTGTGGAAATCCTTAGAGAAATGTAAACTGCTAATTGTCTCTGCTCTAACCTGTGCTGTTTGTTATGATTCACATTAACACCTTCATTGCTTTATCTATTGATAAGTTCTCTAGTTCTCTCTAGTACATTGTTTTGTAGCTTTTAATAGTAGTTCTGCTACAAATGTTATCTTCTCTTTCTCAGTTTGGTTACAGAAACATGTAACTGGTATTATGCCAACCCATTCTGTTGCATTCAACATATGAACTACTAATCTCATGGGGTCTTCTAGTTTTTCTGATTATAGCCTTAATCACTATTTCCTGGCTAATCTCTTAGTTTCGTTCATTATGTGTTATTTCTTCACTGCCATTATGGCCATGTTCTCTTTGTCATCTCATAAAAATCAGTTTGCTTGCTAGTTGTAATGAACCACATCCATAGGTTTGAATGTTTTTTGTTTTTTAATATAGTTGTAATACTATAACTAGTATTTGGAAACTCAGTGTGGTGGTGCTGCTGGTGGTTTGTTTTCCTGGAAAGCAAGAATTATTGACCGTTTGTGTTTTGAGATCGCTGCATCCCATTGTGTTTTAAGTATTGTTAGTGTTGCTTTAGTGGAGCTGAGTATTTAAAATAACAGTAACCACATATGAATAATTAACAGGAAGAAGAACTGAGCTTACTGTTTGGAAGAGATTGATATTATCTGGAATAAATACAATGAAGTGATTTGGTAGTTAATTTAATTAAAGGAGTGGTGGCCTTAATAAAATAATGGAGGAGGTGCAGTTTCTTAAAGAATTAGAGATTAGTGAGTATCAATGGAAAAAGTTTTACTAATCAGTAAAATTGCTTTTTCTTGAATTTGGTGAAGAATATGTGAAGCTAAAGCAAGTGTAGGGTTGGAAGTAACACTCACATAAGCCTCATATGGTAATTGCAAATAAATTTCAAGAAATTAAGAAAATATTCAAATTCTCAACTCATGTGATTACGTCATAATCACATTGTGGTTAGGAAAATATTATTTTAATAATAATAATACTAATAATCACATTGAAACTGTCTTAAGAGTAGCTATGAATCGTTAATGAAAATGTTGGCAGAAAACTATAAGACTCTTAGCTTTAATCATAATATTTTCTTTTGGTGAAATTACAATACATTCTGCGGTGTAAACTGGACTAACAGCTCTCAAAGCAAAAATTAAATCCAGGTTAATTAATCATAGAAATATAAATCATTTAAAACATCCATATATTTATTACAAAAGTGTAGGGAAGTAACCTCACAATCCACTACTTTCTTTTGCCAAAATTGTCATGTTAAGCAAATAAATAATTGCTAGCTAACTTATTCATTACTCTTGTTTATCGTCATTATGTTTAGTGAAATGAGTAAATTATTTCTGCTATTTTATGAAATTCTTTTCAAATCTAAAAAGAATGTTAGTTTCCATTTGCATAGTTCTTTATTTTGTAGACTATCAAACTATACCAGTTACATCATGGAAGAGACATTTTTTGCTGTCTAAGAACACAAAAGCTGTTGTATTCACTCTATATTCTTTTTTTTTTTTTTTTTTTTTTTTTTCCTTGAGGTGTCAGAATTTTTGTCACACCACTATGACCTGATCACTGACCCAGTTCCATTGTTGCTGTTGAAAATTAGCTACTCATGAGATTTTATAGCCTCAAGAGCTTTTGTCTTTTTTTTTATTTTTTTATCTTCAGCATATAGATCTCAGTATAGTTAATTGATCATTTGACATGGTCACCTGTTAAAGAAGAATAGAACCTAAAAGTGACTAATGGCAGCCCATGTAAAAGATTTAATAACAGCTTTATCATGATAGACATATTAGACAATGTTGCCCTTGATGTGTTGTACCTAGAAAGAACAGAGGATAGTCTGGACATACGTAGAGTGTGCAATCATAGATCTGCTGAATCAGGGCTAAAGAACAAATTCTGAGAACCAAGTCACTGACTTGACTTCTTCTTTGAGTCACCTTATCTGAAAGTTCACTACTCTCAATTTCATTGTTAACTCTCATTATGTAATCCTGGGGTATTTTTTCTCTTTCTGGTAGGCTTGTATCTCTGAAGGTTCAAAAAGAAGCCAAACCTCTGAGGACTATAAAAACTTGCCAGTAACTAATTTCAACAGTTCCAATGGAACTATGTCAGTGACCAGGTTTCAGAGATACAAGAAACATTTTGATGTCACAGGAAATAAACAAAAGATAAATTATAACAGTGTTTGTATGAGCTTAAATGACTAAAATGGTAATTCCATGATGTAAGTGCTTCAGTTTCCACTCAGTCTCAGATCAAGTAACTCATCAGCTACAAATATAAAATGCTAAAAACTAGTTAGAAACAAATTTATTTCCTGGTTTAATAATGTAATTCAGAAAAACAACAAAAAAAAGAAAGATGTTTATCTATAAATGAGAATTTGATTCATTTTGAGCTAGAGAAAGATTACTTGAACTGCAATATTCAGTTGCAGTTGAGAAAATATTTTAATAAAAAAAGTATGCAGTTCTTTTAAGAGACTTTAGTTGCTTTACCATCTACCAAGAGAAAATATAAGTATTTTTGCAGATGTGTTGGATATTCTGTTTGTAATATCTTTGATCTAAAGTTGGTAAACCTAATAATCTAAGAATTTTATATGATTTTGAAATTAACTAAAAATGTAACCAAATATTTTTTGAAATTTAATTTTGATTTTTTTTTTTTTTTCTTTCTCTAATTGGAAGATATTTCTGATTTAGCCAATAAAATTAAAGCTTCAAATGCAGGATATTTATAATTAATGTTTAACATGTCTAGTATTTACAGATTAATGCAGCTACATATAAATATATAACTTTATTTTTTCTTTATAAGACCAATTATGTAGAAGGTGTATAGATTGAATCTGCTTCAGTATATTTGCATTTCTTGACTCCAGAGTTTAAAAGTAGTATTGATCCTGGAAGGATTTGAATTCAGAATATTAAAGGGTAAAACTGAATACTTTACGGTATTCAATTCAACACTACTATTAAATTCTCACTGAAGTAGTGAGAATTAACAGATTAAATTGTGTTTTAAGGCTGTATTATGTTGTAAGCATTAACTTAATGCATCATTATTAGATCATTATTCTAACCATCATTATCCCTAAATTGTCATTGTAGTTTCTACAATCATACCTTTGCTCACCTCAGATCATATTACTTTCTAATTATTCCCGTGCTACCACCACTCATTATCTTTATGTAATTTTCTGCTACCCTAGACAGCCTTTTTAATCATAATATGCTCTACAAACTCATGTACCCGTAATTAATCTTCAGAGTGCTTCCTAAAACTTCATACAGCTGCAATGATCATGCTAATTTATATTGTTACATTTACCCTTCAGTTATGCTTTTTAAAAAACCCACATTTATACCAAAACTATCATAACATTGACTGCAATTACATTTACCCCTAGTCCTCATCTATTGCCTTATTTATATAGGAAAATCATTGACTTAAAATTTGATACAAGGAGAGTGAAATTTAAAATTTGTAAAAACAAAAAATATGAAAATGACTTAATCTTAATTTTATTTAACAAAAATTTCTTTATCAAATAATAGGTCTTAAAATTTTTTTTTAAAAATGAAGCTACAATAGAAAATTATTCTATAGCAGTTTGAAAAGAGAAGAAAATCAATAACTTAAGAATGCAAAAACTACATCAATGAAGTTTTGTATAATGTCTTGAAAACTACAAATCCTATTATAAATGTCACATATTAATAAGGAAACTGTAATGATTGTTATTACTTTATGCAAAAATGCTTTGAGATGCTGTTGTCCTAAACAGAAAAACCCAGTTGCTTGCAACTAATCCTTTCCAATTTTCTTCTGTGAGTCGGTATGACAAAAGTCTTCACTATTTGTGCAAACAATTTTTTTAAAGTGATTATACATATGTATCTATCTGTCATCAGAGCAAGATCGAGACACTTTGTACGTAGTAAAGACACAGCTTTCACTAGATATGTATTGTGACCTATAATTAATTCAGTGTATCTACAATTCATTTGGCTTTTTCTGACAAACCAACATAATACACAACATTGAGAATATATGAAATGAAGTCACATTCAGGTATAGAACATATTGAACATATTCATTACCAGGAATATGAGTTTTTGTGATAGTAATATTGAACATAGAAAAAGAATTGAGAATGTTTGATGGGTACTGGATAATATAAAAATGCTCTGGACTGTAGTTGTTTATTGTAGATACTCCCCCACCCTGCAAAAAGTGGGTTGATGTGAATGGACAAAAGAATTGACAAATGATTACTGAAGAGCTGTTATTTATAATACAGATCTCTTCCATGATGGGAAAAAACAGTGAATGTATAATCAATTATAGTAGTATAGCTCTTTCTGTTTGTTTTTTTTTTAAGAATAGATTATTAATTCACCACTTTTTTTTGTACAAATCACATTGTTTGATACAAGCTTCCAAACTAGTGTGTATTTCAATAGACTGTATTATCAGTTTTCATTTTACATGTAATATTGTCCATGTAGACAAGATTATTAGAGAGATAATTTATTATAACTGTTGCCATATGGAAACGAAATAACATAAAATTTATCAGTGAGAGAACAAAACCCCAACTTTTCAAATTCAGTGTATATTTGGTCCACATGTAGGGTAGCAAAACTTAATGAACAAATAAAAAAAATAAATTTAAAAAACTGAGAGAAAGCTGTTTAGTTTTCAAAGAAATATTTACAAAAGTTGTTACAGATCCAACAGCATAACTTCATTAACAATGCTGAAGTACTAGGAAGCTGATTCATAGTTTGTCACTAATGCTATTAAGAAACTGTTTGGTATCATAGTATCATGTATTGAGAGTGCCAGAGTCCAGAATTTCTTTTCAAGAGGTATACTTGGTGCTGTTAAAATACCCAAGTTTTTGAAGACATAAGGAATCTTTGAAAAGCTGGTGGTCTTGTTGATATTTGAATAGAACAAGGGGGCAAACATTAGCATGCCGGGTGAAATGCTTAGTGGTATTTCGTCTATCTTTGTATTCTGAGTTCAAATTGCACCAAGGTCGACTTTGCCTTTCATCCTTCCAGGGTCGATAAATTAAGTACCAGTTATGTACTGGGGCCAATTTAATTGATTAGCCCCCTCCCCAAAAATTTTGGGCTTTGTGCCTAGAGTAGTAAAGAATATTTTAATAGAATATATATTGAAACAAAAAGAAGAAAACAGCAGGGAAATGTCTACTCTGTCGTATGCAGTGAAGTTACAGGTGGAATCAATCAATCACAGACAACCCCATAACCATTATATGCTCAAATTTGTCCTTAACTGCAACCATAATTGAATGTATCAACACTATTGTCATGATTTTTGTATCATCGATCCAACCTAATTTTGTCGATTGTTGAATAAAAGATAGTCACCCACTGAAAGTAAGTTATGCCAGCACACTAGAACAGGGAAATTTTAATAAAGCTGAAGTTATTATTTTATTAGATAAAAAAAGAAATTGCTGATAACACAGGATTATATGTTTGAGTATATAATGAAAATCAAACCATGAAGAGATTCTTTGAAATGGTTTCTAGTTGCCATGTGTAAAATGGTAAAATATAGTTTCTGTGATAGTTAAAGCCTACTGTAATACAGATAAAATTGTTGTTGCAAAACATGTTAAAAAGAATCTAGAATTCAGAATTTGTTCATTTCTTAATGAAGATTCTTAACAGCATCTTCGATATTTTTTTTTTTTTCATAAGTTCAATGCATGCAATATTAAGATTTTTTTTTAAAGAATTACCCATGCATGCAACATAAAAACTCTTTCCATTTATTGCATTACTTAGCTGTTTTTTCTTGGTTTATAACAAAAGAGAAAGAGAATATATTTGCATTGAAAAGGTAAAACATTTAACTTTTTTGTCTTTTTCTACTTTTTTTTTTTTTAGATAGCATTAATACATTTATTTTTAAAGTCATCATCTGAAACATCTGTCCTCCCTGATTCAAAATTGAATTTTTTTTTCTTTCAAGAATTGTGTAGTTAAATTAGCATAATATTTTCTCCCAAAAGCATTTTTGTAAATAAAAAATAAAATAAATTTATATCGTTAAGCTTCATTATGTTTTATCTTCCTAGTATTGAAGCTGCTTTTTATGTTTACCCACTTCAAACTCTTAGAATGCAATAAATTGGTATTTAATGATTTTCCTTTTGCTATGAATACAATGTCATTTAATATCATAGGATACTCTAAGAGCTAGATGTCTGTGGAAATTGCTCTACTGTAGACTTCATAGTTGCCTTTACAGTACCTATAATTCAGAATGAATTCAAGATTTAGAGAGAGACTTGAAATAACATTGCAATACTCAATATGTTAATTAGCAGCCTTGTCAAGCCTTTAGAAAAAGGATAGCAAATCAATGCTGGATACTATCTAAACATTACAACCTGTCAGTATACAAATATTACTGGCACTATTGTGGCTTAATAAAGACCTTGTTCTTCAAGTGGTCAAAATATGAGTATTACCACCAAGCTGGCTTCTATGAAGAGTTCCTCACTGTTTCATTATTCAGGAGCTGTTAGGAGCTAGTACATTGAATTCATAAAACTGAGTTTAACTAAAAATCAGGTTATCTGATAATTGTTTTCTACAAATAAAATTAAAGTTGTTATATAAATTTTACATATATTTTTGAAATGGAATTTAAGTTAACCTACTTTAGAGCTAAATGCAATATACATTAAAAATATAAAAATTCCTATAATTAGGATTTCTTCTCATTAGAACTACTAGTAATATTTGTTAATGACCTTTTGCTACAAACTACTTTCTGTTAGTAACTATTTAAATATAGGTTTCTTCCAAGACACTAATTCTAAAAGGGGATAGCATAAATTAATTCAGTGTGTGTGTTTTAAAGGAAACTCACAAAAATACTTTTGCTCCTTTTAAACTTCAAATGATGTATGACTTCATTTTGTGACCACCCTCCTCCTTTTATACAAAAGCTCAATTTTGATATCTTTAATTCCAGTGGCTGACTATTTAAAAAACCCTTCAACAACCATTTATTTTAAAATCTGATTTAGAAACTTGATTTGAGTGAGTAACCATTAAGTAATTAGTGTCAAGAAAAATACCTAGCAGCCTGTGTTCTGGCTTTTTACAATCTAAGTTCAAATCTTGTCTTTGTTATCCTTTCAGGATCAATAAAATCAAGAACTGGACTTGATGATATCAACTACCCTACCCTTAAAAATTTCTGGCTTTGTGTCTAAATTAGAAACAATTACTGCTGTGGTCAATGAAAAAGTCTGAAATTGGAGGCTTAAACTATGTAATTTACTACCTTGCTATTTTGAGTTCAAATCAAAGTGTTGTCTGATCTTTCCTGTCTTTAGGGTTAATAATGTTGGTAGTAATAGGGAAACATTAATTGTGCTTTTCCCTTATAAAATATTGATTTGTCTCTTTTTTTTTTTTTTCTAAAGAAGAAATAAGTATCAATTTATGTAGTATCTTCAACAAGTATTTCTTTAGAATTCTATGTAAGCTTATTTTATTTTTATAGCCTTTCCAAGCCTTAACAGACTTGGGGAGGGTATAAGGTCAGCCACAGTCATGAAATACAGAACAAGATATAGGATTTTGCACCACTTGTCTTATGATGCCCTACCTGTCTTACTGATTACCCTATGAGAATTAATAGTGCTACTACCAGGAGAGAGACAGGGACAATAGTGTTTTGAGAGTCTGCAATATGAAACCATATACCGGGCAAAACACCTTGTATTAGATCTTAATATATCACACTTCTTATTTTTTAATAAAGAAAATATTGTTGTTGTCATCATTGTCATTATAATTTCCATTTTATTTTTAAAATTTAATATCCAATTTTCTATACTGGCATTAGTTAGAAAACTCTGCCAAATCAAATTGGAGCCTGGTGTAGCCATCTGGCTTGCCAGTCCTCAGTCAAATCATCTAACCCATGCTAGCATGGAAAGCGGACGTTAAACGATGATGAGGATGGTGATGATGATCAAATTAACAATGTTTAATACTTACTAGGTGTAAACTTTGCTGAAGCTCTTTCTTTTCATTAAATGATATACCACTCAACATAGGTTTTTAAACATTAATAGTGTTGATTCAGTTAATGAATGTTAGTGATAAACATTGTATTTTTATTTTATTTCATTTTTTTATTTAGCTTCTCATAATAGATGAACTGAAGTACAATGTTGATTGTGTAAATAGGGGCAAGTCTCTACATACTTGCTCAACCTGCTAGAAGTAGCAGCCAAATTCCTCTCCTACCATACCCCTACAAGAACATATTGGAGAATTTACTCCTGGATGCATTGTTTGCAAATAAGTTGGGACGGTCGTGGTTGGAATGCTTTGATATAGGTTTGCTTCATCAAAGCTGACCTGAAACTAAACAAAGAACTAAGATTTTAATTGACTACTCTAAAGACCTAGTTCCATAAAACAGGATCATGTGACGAAGGAACAAAGCAGGTCAAGAGCTTGCTAAAGCTTAGTTCTTCATTATATGAATATAATGAATTAGAATGTACAACAGCAGGTGAGGGAAATCTGTTGCAAAGTAGTAATAGCAACAACTAACTGGCAACTATATTTTGCTTATGTGCTTCATGAAAAAAGGATTGTAAATAACTGGCTTTTTTTTTTCCTATTTTTTCTTTTTGCATAAATACACTTTCAAGTTATATATTTGTTTTTTGTTTTTTTATGTTAAACCTTCACTACTCTGATTGTACTTATTCAAAATGGTGATTGTACATTTATTCAGTTGATATGATTTGAATGTAGTCAGGCAAGTGTAACTCCTGCAAGCATTGGAAAACAGAAGAGATTTTACATGAATTCATGATCATGATGATTATAATTTTATTTTATTTTATTTCTTTTATTTATTAAGTGAAAGAATGTCATACAGAAGTGCTTGCTGCTTCAAGTATCTGTTAAAAACTGCACATGACTATTTACAAATCTTACAGTACTTATGTCTATAGTTTATTTTTGTTTACTATTAAGAAAAATAAGCTAATAATTCTTAAGATATTTATATTTTACTGATACTGAAATTTAATACATAAATATATTTTATGCATCACTAAGTAGCTTTTCTCTTTCACCTCTCCCTTTCTCTCGGGTTTAGATTAAGTCAGTGTGTGTAAATATGTATGTTTGTGTGTGTGGATGTATAAATGTTTATGAGTGTATGTTTATATGTGTCTGTGCAAAAGAAGCAGACATTTTTATTTTTTCTAATAAAATCCATAGCATTACAATATTTTGAGCTTGAACTGCTTATTCATGATGAGACAGGAGATTAAGGAGTTGAAATAAGTCTCAAATACATTTTGGTTAGGGTTGACCATGTTAGAACATTTCAGATATGTAGGTTTGTCAATCAAGGGTCTGTCTGAACATCTTCATAGACCAGAATACGTTGAGGTACATATACTCATATGTATCATCATCGTCTTCATTTTAGGTTTGTTTTCCATGCTAACACGGGTTGGACAGTTTGACAGGGGCTGGTAAGGTTAGGGGCCATGCCAAGCTCCAGGCATCTGTTTTGGCATGATTTCTCCAGCTGGATGCCCTTTCTAACACCAACCACTTTACAAAGTGTCCTGGGTTCTTCTCCAGGGATAGCGATGTATCTCCTCTACAGCAAGACACCTGTTACTGTCCCCACCTCTCATCACTTAGCATAAAGTCTTCTCCCTCAATACTACACACACTCAGTTGAAGGGGTCTTGTCTTGCAAGTTATTGGTGACCTCATTAGCGCCAATGCTAATTAAAAAAAAGCATTATGAGGGGCATCCAGCTGTAGAAACCATGCAAAAGCAGGCATTGGAGCTTGATGCAGTCTTCTGGCTCCTGTTAAACTGTTCAACGCATACCAGCTTGGATAATGGACGCTAGATGGTGATGATGCCTTACATCCAGAAAAATGCTGCCCATCTGATGGAAATAAAGTCTCATACAGACCTATTCCAGCCTTTGGCCCACAAGTTTGCTGTCTTCTTTCTCTGCCTTTTTTTGCTGTTATTATAATGGCCTCAGCTCCTTGGTGTTGGCTAGGTCATGCCACCTCTTCTCAATATTCCTCTCCCATTCATCTCTTCTCTTTGAATCACCATTTTGTCCATCCTCTAAGCTTCACATTAATCACTACACCCAGAACTTTTGTCATCTAGAATTCACTCTCTGCTCATATCTTTCCCATTGATGATAATTTGCAAAGGTTTGAGTGGAGTATTAACGACATCAATCTCATGGTCTAGGTGTGCCAAAAAAAAAAACATGCAAACTATGCCCCTTCCTTCAGATCCAGCAAGTAATATATATGTCACAATATATGGATTCAAGTAATCCAGTAGTACTCATAAAAAAGCTCCTTAGTTTGTCATTATACAAACCATTTAGAGTGTATAGTAATATACATGAGAAAAGAATTAGGAGAATATAAAGATATAAACAATGGAGAAATATTGTGATGAACTTTGTATGTTAAACAAAGTTCATCATATTTCTCTGTCATTTATATCGTTACACACACACACACACACACATTTCTTGTGCCATCAGTTCTGACTTGAAGGGTTAGCATCAGAAAGGGTAATTCAGTTGTAAAAAAAAAGATACCCTCCAAAAGTCCCATTCAACTCATACCACCATCGAAATTTTGAAAAACAATGATGATGATGTTATATACATATAATATATATAAGGTTCCTCTCAATATACAGATTTAATACTAAGACATAAATTTTGTTTTTACATTTTACTCACTATGATATGACTAACTTTATATGTCAGCTTCTCTCCTTGTATTGGCTGTGAATAAAACTATTATTATTTAATCACCATGTCTTAATTACAATAGCTACAGTATTTAAGACATGGGATTATGCTCAATGCATTTAAAAACAAAACGTCCCTAATATAAATTTAACTAATTGAATACTTAGAAATTTGAGATTAAAATTCTGTCCATTTTTCAAAATGAGGTATTTAATATAATTTAGTGTAATCTTACCGACTAGAGTGCTTGAGTCATCGATAATGACAAAGTTAGTGTTGAAAATGTAACCTGATGAAAGTTGATAATTAGAGGAGGAGGAGGAAGTATATAAAAATTCCAAAATAACAGAATAAGTAAATTATATTTATCACTCCCAAAATGTTTAGACATGTATACTTCAGTGCGGAAGTTCATGAACAACAATATTTCTTGTGTAGATAAGAGGAAGCATTAGCACATCTTGACCTTATGAATTTTCAATCTGTAATTTCAAATTGTTCTTAACCCTAACCCTAACCCTAATCAAGATCAGGGCATTTCACCATATAGGCTACTGATACTGTAGTAGACGACATACTAAAGTGGCATTGAAACTTCTTATGACTGCTGCAGTGCTAGGAAAATCATCAGAATTAATGAACATTAAAACCTTTCTCAACCACGTGGTTCTGGGTTCAGTCACTGCGTGACACTTTGGGTGTAGCCCCAGACTAAGCAATGCCTTGTAAGTGGAACTGGTTGGTGGAAATTGTAAGAAGACCATCATGTGTGTGTGTGTGTGTGTGTGTATATATATATATATATATATATATATATATAT
>NC_068985.1:21268240-21280513 GCF_001194135.2 Octopus bimaculoides
AGACACACATAAGAAGGAAGGAAACAAAGGACCACTGATGAGGTCACAGAAGTGTGACGAAAGAACTCTGGCCGAAATAAGATTAAGATTAATGTAATATAAAGCTGAAGCAAATTAACACCAAATATACAGTGCGTGTGTTTTTATTGGCTAAACTGGCAATATGACCATCCCCAAGTACAACAACATCTGTTTCAACACACGATTTCACATCAAAAATCTTGCAAAACAAATATATATATATATATATATCTGTGTATATCATTGTGTCCATGATTGTCCTCCACCACTGCTTGACAACAGGTGTTGGTGTGCTTACATCCACATAAGTTAGTGGTTCAGCAGAAGACACTGATAGAATAAGTACCAGGTTTTTAAAAGATAAGTACCAAGGTCAATTTGTTCAGCTAAATTTCTTCAAGACAGTGCCCCAGCATGGCCACTATCTAATGACTGAAACAAGTAAAGGATAAAAGATTAGAAACATTAGCTAAGTGTTAAGAAAGCAGAATAAACTTTCAAATACAAAAGACAAACAGAACAACAAAATAGAGACACTGTTGCAGTAAAAAAGTAGAAATGCTGTTGGATAATTTAGAAAACTTCAGACTGTTTCATTGAACATTATGAGACTTCATCATCATCATCATCGTTTAACATCCGCTTTCCATGCTGGCATAGGTTGGACTGAAGACTAGCAAGCCAGGAGGCTGCACCAGGCTATAATCTGATCTGACAAAGTTTCTACAGCTGGATACCCTTCCTAATGCCAACCACTCTAAGAATGTAGTGTGCGCTTTTTATGTGCCACCGGCACAGGGGCCAAACAGACCGATTTTATGACACCCTCTTGCATTGATGAATGACAGGGACCTTCTCTTTATGGCTGGTGACTTCAAAGATCATGTTGGACAACATCCAGGGAGGTTCCATAGTGTACATGGTAGCAACAGATTTGGTTACTGCAATGTGGAAGGAACCAGGCTGCTGGAGTTCTGTGATGCAAATGATCTTATGATCTGTAATACTAACTTCAGGAAACTTGCCAGTCACCTGTTCACCTACCAGTCTGATGGGTACACTAGTCAGATTGACTACATTCTCACTTGGTCACCTAGGTAACGGAAGCTATCAACTACTTCTAGTTTTTCCCCCTGGCATGTGATGGAATCTATTTTCTGTACATCTTTGCTGTTTATTGCCCCTGTGCATCTGTCACACACAAAAACTATCTTCTCAGTTAACCTTCCTTTGATATTGTACCTTTTATGTGTCCATAGCTTACACTGAGTGCATCGTATGGAGTTTCTACCTACGCCTTTTCTACAGATCGAGTAGGGCCATCTACCTAAAGGGGTTTGTGATTTGTCCGCCTTCCTACTTACTAAGACTTTGGTTTTTGCTAGATTGACTCTAAGGTCCTTCGATTCTAGACCTTGCTTCCACACCTGGAACTTCTTCTCTATTTCTGATAGTGACTCAGCTACTAGAACAAGGTCATCAGCATAGAGGAGCTCACAGGGGCAGCATGTCTTGAATTCCTCTGTTATTGCCTGGAGGACTATGATGAAGAAAAGGGGCTGAAGACTAATCTTTAGTGAACCCCTACTTCTACCTGGAATTCTTCACTATGCTCATTGCCAACCCTCACCTTACTGACAGCATCCCTGTACATGACTTGAACAGCTCTCACCAACCACTCCTCTATCCTAAGTTCCCACATTGACCACCAGATAAGTGATTGGGGGACCCTGTCAAAGTCTTTCTCCATGCCAACGAAGGCCAAGTAATTTTATCTTTGGTTATATATATATATATATATATATATATATATATTGATTTGCTCATTTAAAAGACATTTAATTATGTATGTTTATGTCTGTTTGATAATTAGATATTTATTATACTTTTTTCTTTAAGATGTTATAAATAACTTTTTGTTTCTCTAACATTGCTTAATTCCTATAGTTGATCTCACTATTACTATATAAACCACTTGCATCCAGTTATAGTTTATATTAACATACTGCAGTTTAGATTCAGTGTGCTTTTATTCCTTTAGTTACGATGTAGATAGTGTCAGTGTAAAAGGGTTTGTCCTGGTTTTCTTAGTCCCATGTCTGGTTTAGTCCACTATTCAGGCAGACTTTTATTTTTTTTTTTTATTGCATTGAATAAGGAAGAGTACCCATGGCCTTCACATGCTCTGTAAAACAGGTAAGACTGATGCAGTTAGACTGTTTTTTGGATAGTTGCAAGCCAGTGGCTGCATAAAAAACATAGATAAGTAAGGTATTCCAGGGAAGTTGACATTCTGGAGGAGAATTAGTGGTTAGACAAATTGGATACAACCTGGATAATGAGAGGAGGAGAGACAAATGAGTCAGAAATGTCGGAAAGATATGAGAGCAGCCAGTTCTGTGGAGCAGAGGCCACTTTAATAGAGAAAAGAAGAGAAATGTAAGAAGGATGGAAGGAAGGAGAAAGCCAGCAGCATTTCTGTTGGCCTGATGTTTCTAAGTAAATCATGCCAATTAGTCATGGCTAACATATAGCTAGACAACACCAGTTAAATCTGGTGGAGGGTGGTGACAAGGACAGCATCTGGCTGAAGTAAATCTTCCTCAATAAACTTCTGAGGTATTTCTTTGGATATAGTCTAATGTATGTATAATGATATCATCCCTAATAAGGAAGCAATACTGTGTTTCATGAACTTTGTAGTAGGTTAGTAATTGTTGTTGAGAGCTGAAGTATTTTCTCATCTCAAACAGAGAAGTCCATCCTTGTTGAGGATCTATGTTGGCCTGTGTTAGTACAGCTTAGCAACCTTATATGGCTCTAGTTTCACTCTGTTCATTTTGGAATGGATAATGTTTTCTTATAATATAATTGTGTATTTGCTGTGTAAGGAGACTAGATTGGTATGACCTCAGTGGTGGAGGTTTTTGTTTTTTTAACATTGCTTAATTCCTATAATTGATCTCACCATTACTATATAAACCACTTGCATCCTGTTATAGTTTATATTAACATACTGCAGTGTAAGTTTGGTTAGACTAATGTAGGTTTGGTTAGACTACTGATTCATGGAATCAGTGTAGGTTTGGTTAGACTAAGTCATATATACATGACACTTGGGTTTGGGTATGGAAAAAATTTAATCTTCTGATTAAAGGCATTTCAGTCACAGCCATTTTTGTTTTTTGGTATATATAGGACTACTTTGTCCAGCATGTCTTTCCATTTTTAATATAGTAGTCTAAAATTCAAGGGAAGTTTGGTTGGTTGCTTATTCTAATAAGCTCAACAATCATGTAGAGGCTCCTTTGTTAATTCACTATCTTAATCTGTGATATGCCTAGCTAACTTTTCCCATTACTTTCAAAAGTTTATTTTATTAATATTTTGAGTCTTTTGTGAATTATGATTGTAAATTTAACAAGGTTCTGCACTTTGAGGTATTTATATCACCTCACTGCTCCAACTACAAAATTCATTTCAACATCATCAAAATGTCCACTTTTCCATGCTTGCATGAGTCAGATGAAGTTTATTGAGGCAGATTCTCTTCAGCCAGATGCCCTCCTTGTCACCACCCTTCACCAGATTTAACTGGTCCTAGTTGTTGTCTAGCTATAGACCAATTTGACCAATGATTCTCAACCATTTTTTACTTATGGACTACTTTGATTCCTATTTTACTCAGTTGGACCCTCATAGCCATTCGATGTTTAGAAAATCTTATTTTAAGAATTAAATATTATTAGGAATTGTATAGAAAATTAAATACTTTGTGTATCATAGAAATATATATAACCAATTTATTGCACACAAATTTTAATAACAAATCTTATATGGACCCCAGTTGAGAACTGCTGAATTAGACCTATGATTAAATATATTTCAGCTGGGATCAGTTCATCTTTTGCAGATATGTCTAGGGACTACATTAGCTAATGTGCCCTCTTTCTATATGGATACTTATATTGCAATGTCAAGAGGGCTAAACCAATAAGCCTATTGGATTATTATGAACAACTGTGTGTTATAATATTAGCAAAACCAGAATGACCCATTATAAGATGGACTTTTCCATATGAAAAAGCACCATTGAAATACTTCAGCAGGAATGAACTTTGAGAAAAATGTATTTTTAATGTAGAGAAACTTAGCAAAGGACAGTTACCTTGTTAACATTACAGAAATGAACTTGCAGAATTTATTTTAGGCTGTCGATATTTGGTGTAAAAATAGATATCAATTGATTACATGACATCTGTATGGAATTCCTTGGCCTTTTTGATTTATTGATCTTTAGCATTTCTTGATTTCATTACAATTCTGTATATCATTATCATTAACATCACCATAACCATCATTATCACAACTATTTACATGAACCTTTCATATTTTCTTAACATACTGTTGTTATAGATTAGGCAGTTTTCAGAATAGACAGCTGTACCTATTGTTATCCCTTGTTATTCCACCTCTGACTTATTCAAATTTTTATCTAACTACCTAACACTGAATCTTCTTAGCCTGTTTTTGCCTTATTTATTGATTGTGCATATATCCAGCAGCAATCATCAGTTGTCTACTCATTCCTATAACAAAGCAATTGTCTCTTTTGTATGCACCAACCAATATGTCCAATATTCAACCACTTTATCAATTGACTATATTTGTTCTGTCAAGTTGATATACATACAAGAGTATTACATTTAGTTTATTCATCAATAGCTGCTTTCATAGACTTATTGGTATAAAGGGTGTGGCAGAGAAATCTAGTAGTTTTTTTAGTTTTTTTTTTTTTTTTAAAGGCAGTAATTTTACTGATGTGGGATGGCAATAGTCATATGCTCAGTGGTGTTGAACAGCACTCTCGGTGCTATTTCAGTAGTTCTGAAGCAGCAAAAATGTTACTTTTGTGATTAAGATGGCTTTTTAAATATGGCAACGCAGTTTACTCCGTGAAATTTTTATTTGCATTTTAATGTTGGCCACTATGGAAAAGTACTTAATTGGAATATAATATTGTTATGAGTAAACTACTTCAGGTTGACTGATTCTACATCAAAAAGGAAACTGTCGCGAGCTGTGCAAACCTTCTGAACATTGGAGAATATTGAGGCTGATAAGTAAGCTGTATTGAGCATTTCTCACCAATCTGCATGGAAGCATGGTGCTGTACTAAACATTTCAAATCATAGTCTGCAAAGGACATTGCACCATGAATTTAAATTTTTTCATCCTTATAAAATTTTGATTGAGCAAAAAAGAAATCAAAATCATTGGAAAAGCTGGGAAACATTTGTACAAGACATGCTCACAATAAGGACAGATGACCTGGTTCTTTTCATGCATGATGTGGGTGTGTATGTGTGTATTAAGAATTGTAGTAGTTTATTTCCATTCACTTCTGCACTCTGACACATACTCTCACACACACAAACCCTTCATCCAGCATTAAACAATCCCACATTAAATATTATATGCACTTCATCTTAGCTAATATTGCATTACCTTTGAAGTCCATTCCATCTCCTATAGTTCATTAATTTACTTCTAACACTTCAGCTGCAATGTTAACCTGATCCAGCTTTCTTCCTATTCTTCTCAAGGATATCTTTTTGCAACCAATATCCGCATCTTTCTTTCTATTAACAATGGAACAGAAAATTGACTTTTATTATATATTCTATTAGATTGAGCCCTTTCATCTGTAGTACACTGGGAGCTTTACTTTGGTTTTTAGTTTACATTTCATCTCAGTTTACATTCCCTTTAATGCTGTATATGATATATTCAGATCTCTTTTTTTTTTTCTGTTGGTAAACAGATTTCCACATGAAATCAACAATTCACCTGAGAGAATTGGAACCGAATATAAAATGTTTGAAACTGACATGATCATTCTATAAATCCTATAGGTTTAATTTTGTTGAAAAGAGCTTGAGGATTTCTCATTCCCCATGAAACTACTATGTTTATGTGGGCTGTTAACCCTATATCCAACAGTTAGTTAATTTCTAGGACACCTACAGTTACTGGAACAATTTTTGTTTTCAACAAGTAATGTGCAGATCTAACTGGATTAGTTTTTCTCATGGTTTTCTCCATTGGTCACTCATTAAATTCATTGATTCCATTGTTGATTAATTTTGGTTATTTGTCAGAAACTAATATAGGTATTGTCAGTAAACTGTAGCTACTACATTGTGCTTACATTTCAGACTAAAATATATTGATTATAAATACTTTTTAATTCTGTTTTTTTTTAATGATTTTGTTCTTACTTCCTCTTCAACAATACCTCTAGGTTGACTTTAATTCTACTAGTATGATTAGTGTTTTCAACATCTCACAAATGTCCAAATACAAAACAGATCAATATTGCAATTCACTGAAACCAGATAAAACTGATCATTTTATTTTCACTCCTCTTCCTTCAAACCTCATGTAACCTATTGTTGTAACTGTCAGAATTTTATTTTTTTATTTATATTTTGTGTGTCAGGGAGGTGCATGCTATTGTAGTTTTAAAATATGGTTGATCTTGATCTTTATACATTCACCCTGTTATTATTATTCTCATTAAATATTCTGTATTTCAGTAAGCGCTTTCTAAGACTAATTGCTCTTTTCTCTTCTATAAGCTAGAGTCATCCCTAAAATATAATCTGGAAATAATTAACATTTTCAACTCTTTGAACTGGATTAATACCTGTATTCTTAGCTAGAAATTATTGGAAATAATATGGCAGCAAACTTGGAAAAAATAGGTTAAAAAGATTAAAATCAAACAAGTCCCATTTTCTCTTAAAATATGTGTTACTTTCATCATCATCATCATCGTTTAACGTCTGCTTTCCATGCTAGCATGGGTTGGACGATTTGACTGAGGACTGGTGAAGCCAGATGGCTACACCAGGCTCCAATCTGATTTGGCAGAGTTTCTACAGCTGGATGCCCTTCCTAACGCCAACCACTCTGAGAATATCTTACTGTGTCTGCTTTGTGCTATATTCATATAGTTTGGTGCAGATGCCTTCAAAACCATGTTGCAATGCTGTTGCTTAACATTATGTAGACAGAACATTTCTATTACCCTTCTTATACATGTAGATATGAAATTTCTTACAAGAGGTTGTTTCTTGTGGTAAAAGATACAATAATCTACTTAAATTATCATCATTATTGTCATTTTATCTCCATTTTTAGGCATAAGTGTGGATGTGTGGTTAAGAAATTTGTTTCCCAACCTCATGGTTTTTAATACAATCTCACTGCTTGACTCCTTGGGCAAGTGTCTTCTATTATAGCCCCAGGCCAACCAAAGCCTTGTGAGTGGACTTAGTTGACGGAAACTGAAAGAAGCTTGTCATGTATGAGCTTCTGTCTGTCTGTTTGTGTGCATGTGTATATGCATGCATGCATGTTTGTGTTTCCTGGTCTTGACATCACATGATTGTTTTAAACAAATGTTATTCATTTCCAATCTTCCTGGAAAAACACATCTGGCCAAGGGGAATATTACCTTGCTTGGAAACAGATATAGGTTGGTGACAAGAAGGGCATCTGGCCATAGAAAATCTGCCTCAATAAACTCTGTTCAGCCCATGCAAATTTGGAAAACTGGATGTTAAAACAATGATTTTCCAGTCTGGCATGTGTTGGACAACTTTTCTGAGACAGCTTTTTTATGGCAAACATCTTTCTTCTTGTCACTCCTTTTCAAACTCTTTTTGGGACATGCAGAGACACAGTGTATCTAATCTAAAACCAAGATACACAAAGTAAATTGATTAATGCACAGCTATTGTTAAAATTTGATTTAGGTATGATTAATACGAATGGATGTAAAACTTCAAAATTTATGTTTCTTTTTTTTTTTGTTTTTTTTTTCTAATCTGTACTACTAGCAAGCAAGCAATATATGCTGCAGAAGTTTTGGAAAATTAATACAAGTGTACACTGTGCTTCTCTCTGCTTTATGCTAAAAGTCAACATTCGTATTGTTTATTTTATACTCTATAAACTCAAAGTAAACATTCAACTATGAATAGTAAAATAAATGCATATTTTTTTTCAATAACTTATAGAGAGGACAATAGATATATTTAGAGTATTATAACCTCAGGTTTGTGTGGCTGTTACAAATATTAGAATCTTATTTAATTTTGTGTGGGTAGTAGTAATTTATTTATAGATCAGAAAATGTCATGCTATGTTTAAAATCCTATGTCCAAGAGAAAACATTGGCTCTCTTTCTATCGCCTATCTCTTTCTCTTTCTCTTTGTCGCTCTCTTTCTTTCTCTCTTTCTCTCTCTCATCTATGCATATTAAACTGGTTAATTTGAAGATGTGATTGAAACAGATTGTACAGTCTGTAAAAAAATATGTAGCAAGGAATATTTGTTGAAACAACATAGCTTAGTGTTGTCTTCATTTGACTTTATTGTAAGAAAAATATTGTTGGTTATGTATAAATATAACTATATTATTTGCTTATTATGTAGCAGAGAGTCAAAAACCATTTTATAATCATTTTTGCATGTCAACATGTAATCTACTATTGAATACTATTAGAAATTTTGAGTATATGTATGTGAATTCATTATCATCATTTTTAATTTGCCTTCCATGTCAGCTTGGGTTGGTCATATTGTCACAGTTAGAGTCAGTTCTTACTCTGACTTACTATCATCCTAGACAGGTGAGAAGACCATGTATCACTCATACATTGAAGAAAATACTTTTAGATCAATATATTTCACTTAGCATCATCTATTTTGAAACTAAGAGCTAACCAAATCAAGTTGTGTGGTTAAAAAGCACCTTAGGCAAGTGTCCTCTACTATAGCCTCAGGCTGACCAATGCCCTGTGGGTGAATTTGGTAAACAGAAACTGTGTGGAAGCTTGTGTGTGTCCCATTACTGACTGATAAACTGTTGGTTTGTTTATGTCCCCAAAACTTAGCAGTTTGGCAAAGAGGCCAAGAGAATAAATGACAGACTTAAATATACTGACCAAAATTGTTAATTTTATTATCTACAAAAGTGTGTTCACATACTACCAATACTTCTTTCATGATATCCTCTTTGACATTTAAGAACTAAGAATTTCAATAAGCAGTGAAAGGACAAATTGAATCTCCTGTTATAGTTTTCCTTTGGTACAGGTTAATATTCCCCTACAGATCAACAGGTTTTAGTTATTTACTTATTATTTTATAATAACGCTTTTGAAATATAATTTCCTTAATTGTAATTCTTTAAAAATAATTTTTCTTAATGGGATTGATTTGAGTCTTTTTGTTGCTAAAAAGGTGATTACTAATTACTTGATTTCTAAACACAACATTCTGTTATTGAAGAATTAAAAAGAAAAAAATAAATAAAATGAGCTAAGGGAAATAATTCAAGTGGACCAATGGCATTAATTTAGATATATTGGTTTAGAAGTAAAAAATTCTCAATTTATTGTAATTTCATTAGTTGTAGAAAGATTACTAAGACCTAATGGTAATTGTTAGACACCCTAAAAGAAAAAGGGGTGGAGAATCTTAGAAAATTAATTTACATGCTGAGGGGGGAAAATCTGATCTTTGTTGGTAGGCAAAGTTACAGCTACAGACATGTTTCAGTTTTATTGAACCTCATCTGTAAAACATCAAGCCTAATGATTCCTTTCTTTTGCTTTTAATAAAATGAAAGCTGACAGCACAACATACAACATAGCAAATCTTCTTAGTCTTAGTTCGTCCCGTACAGTTTTAGTTTGTACATCCGACAGCAAAATGTCTCCAATCATCCCAGTTTTCAGCATAGTCACTTGCATCTTCCCAGCAAATAGTGGGATTAAAAATCTGTTGGTTAAGTCATTTAGAAAATATTACTCAAAAATAAACAATTTTAAGTCAAGACGCATTTTCCAAATCTTTCCTTTTCTGGGAAAGGATTTATTTACACATGATTTCAATGTCACATTCATTGAAAGCATGTCAAATAGCATAGAAAAGAAAATAAAGCCATGAAACAAAACTACGTTGCTGGGAAACTCAGACTTCTCCAGTGACCCAACAGGTCACAGGTAGCCTAGTTATTATCAAATCTACATGCAGCTTATGTTGAGCAAATATGTCTAAAAACCTGTTGTTATTATTGCTACTTTTGCAAATAATCTTCAAATATTAATACTTCCAGGATTTTTAGTTTATGGTCTTAATGTCACTCATAACTTCCAAAAAAGGTCATCTGTTCCAACTTGTATAAGATTTTTAGGAGATGAAAAACATATTCTTATTAGTTAAACTGTCTTTTCTTCATATATACAGATTTAGGCTACAAATATCAGTAGAAATTTTATGCCACCAGCTATTAAGTGATTTTTATTTATATATGTGCAAAGCCACAAAATTTATGAGGAACAAGTTTAGTCACTTGAATGACTAATATATATTTTATTGACCCCAGTCAAATGAAAAACTGTCAATACCAACAAGATTTGAACTCAGAACTAAAAGAGATGAAAATTTATATAGTCTAGTGCTCTATCTATTTCTCTTACTGCTCCACTTTTAGTACATAAAATTTTATACTTTTATTGGCATTTAAGCTACATTAACTCAGAAGGATGAATTGGATATTTTGAAAAACCAGCTTGACATCAGAAAGCATCTCCTTTAATTTTCTGCAGTCTCTACATCATTTTACATGAGTAAAATATGTTTTAGAGTAAGGGCCCACTTTTCCTGCCCTTAACTGAGTGTATCAAAGAAAAATTAGGTTTGATGTAATGATATGAACATAAATTTAATTACTTTATTACAGTATATATAACAGAATCAATAATTTCCATTTCATTGATTTATTTTCTTTACAATCACAAATCAAAAACAATACATATCTTTCTTTTATCTTTTACTTGATCCAGCCATGAGACTGTAACCATGCTGGAGCACTCACTGCCTTGAGTTTTAGTATGAGACTTTCTTTGATATGTATATTTTACAGAGGGATTATGTTCTTATGTCCACATATAAGAATATTTTCAAGGTGTTACATGTAGATGATACATGAATGCAAAAGGTTTTGGTGAAGTGGGGAATGGTTTTATCAGCTTAGAATTGTGTCTTGTTAAAAGTAACTTAGAGATTCATAAATGAATTGTAGGAAAATGCAGAAGACATAATCAATAATACAGTTAAGATGTGGACTGGCGAGCCTTATCAGTGCATAGTTTGATAGAGGGAATTGACAAATTGAATCCAGATCCTGTGTCTAGATGGCCCGACTGGAATTTGAAGGAGGAAAGAGATTGTAGGTCTGTGATGGAGATAATTAGTTATTGTACATCAAAATTATTTAATTAGTCATCATATAAGCTTGCCCAGTTCATTTACAGATACTATTCAGCATCTCTATACCCAAGAGAGTTTCTTCTTACAAAGATATGAAGTCTAAGTATCTTACCTAATAGAATATAAATTCAATAAAAACTGCTTGCTTTTTTCTTTAATTGCCAATATCAATGCGATCAAATTATCTCCCCGCAACAATTTTTGAAATCTTTTACTTTAATAATTAATGTCAATCGTGACAAGTAATAACAACTATCGGTGGAGCAAGTAACAACTTGTCCATTACATGTTGTGGTCACTGAAAGGATGAAACGTGCTTATTGAAATGTGTCATGTATTGAATAAAATAGAACAAATTTTCCTCTCTTCTTTTCTTTTTTCTAAGAGTTGGGGTGTAATTATTCAACTTAAACTATTTTGATATTCTAGTAGCTATTTCATCAGAAAGATGACCTGTGTCTTTATAACAGTGTATGAATCTCCTTTTTATCTTTTATGTCTGCAATTACTGACAATACCAACAGCTACACATATCAATTTAAACTTTAAACTCTGTTGTTGGTGAAAGCTATGCTATTGCATACTCGAGACAATTGTATCTCATTACCATCACTGGTTCTGTTATCTTTATTACTGACTGCTCTAATTATTTGGATTCTGTTAACTATCTCTCTCTCTCTCTCTGTTTCTTGTTCTATACTAAACTTGAATCTATATATTAAGATACACAACTTTTAGGTTCCAATTCAAGCAGTTTCAAGATTACCTCTGCAAACATAGAATGCTACAGTAATAAAATTGAGTTCTGTATATTTGAATTGAGATGGTGTTACATAATGGGTGAGATCTAATAGTTACATGCGCTTCAATTATCTTTGTCATATTCTTGTTTTTGTTTTTTTT
>NC_068985.1:21280523-21291272 GCF_001194135.2 Octopus bimaculoides
TTTGGTCTATTGAATAATTTATATTGAAATCTTTTCTCTCTGCCCCTCTTTTTCATCTCTCCTTTCCACTTCTCTTTCCCTCTCTCCCCTTCTCTCCCTAGTGTAAGCATTGCCGATCTCTATTGATTCACACTCCGAATCCGTTATCTCTTCCCATGTCAGTAAAAATGGATTTAATCAATAAATTTTAAAATACATTTATTTTATACAAATAATAATTTTTATTCCTTTTAAGTTCCAGTTATAACATCTGCCTTTTCTTTTATATAATTATTTATTTATACACTTCCAGAACATCTATCATTTATAATTCTTTCCAACAACAAACGCCAATATTTTTATCTTCCTTCTATGCATCACATTTTTCAATTATTGAAGTTAACAGCATTCATAGCAACAACAAACACACTTCCCCATCACACTTAATGAAGCAGAAATTCAAAAATATTATTTCCTATGATGGATGTAAATCTTATGTTATCCAACTGGTCTTAACTACCCATAAATGCTCTACTAATCCTTTGGCTTTTTTAAAAATCTTATGCAATATCATAGTGAACTTAAAGCTGTAATATTTCTTTGAAAAAATATACTCAATCAAATTTAGACAAATTTATGGAATTAAATACAGATCTACTGACTTAGGTTTTCATGCCTTATTTTTATTCTTTATATACCTTACTTATAGAATTAATGAATAACTATCTGTTCCATTCCAATTATATCTGTACTTTCTGTATTTCTTCTTAGTAAATTGCTGGCATGGTACCATTTTCTACATATTAAATAAATGGCAAAGACAGTATTATATCATTATTTATTCTAAGTATGTAGTTCCACCCTACACTGCCAGCTGCCAATGTTCCCAATCACCTAAAATGTTGGTGTTACCATTTTTAATACTTTTTTTCTTTACTGTCTGCTCTGGTACCTCAAAAACTACTCAACCTGGAAACAAGAAGTCCAAATGTTTTATTAATGATCACGAAGAAGTTTTTTTTTTTTTTTTCTTCTGAAATTATGTTTTTTAGCTTGTTATTTAAATGTTAAGTAGGCCACCTATTTTTTGTATGTTGTATGGCTTGGAGAGCAAAAGGTTTTACGAAAAAGAAAAAAACAACCTAAATGCAATAGAAATATACTCACTAGATATTGGTAGTTATAAATTTGGTAACGAAGTATATATTCAAATAATGATCTTTTACTTGTTTCAGTAATTGGAATGCTTCCATGCTGGAGCACCATCTTGAAGATTTTAGTAGAGAACTTATTTTTAAATTTGGTACTTATTCTATTGCTCTCCTTTGCTAAACTGCTTAGTTGTGGAGACATAAATGAACCAACACTGATTGCCATGCAGTATTGAGGGATAAACACAAATAGACATATACAGACACACACATATATACACAACGAGCTTTCACTGATTTTCTGTCTACCAAATTCACCCTTAAGGCATTGGTTGACCTAGGGTTATAGTAGAAGACACTTGCCCAAAGTACCATGCAGTCGGATTGAACCCAAAAGCACATGGTTGCAAAGCTATCTTCTTAACCATACAAGCTATGCCTGTAAAAATCATTTTCTTTTTTTTCTTTTTTTTTCTTTTTGTTAACATTTTAGTTAACATTGGGCCAAATATTTCTTATGTAATTACATTGAGAAGAGAATGTACGTCAAACTTAGTCCAACTTGTGAAATACCAATCTACATATTTCCCCATTAGATGTACCTGTTTTATTATGTCTGTCTATACCTGCTGTCTTATACCTTCTTTTGTTCTCAATTATGTTCAGCTTATCTCAGTATTTTGATATTGATTGGGACATTTACAAATCTTTAATTAGGTTTATGGAGCAGTTACTTAGTAATGAATTCTAAGACATCCATTATTTTTTTACATTCTTATCTGGCTCGTGTATAACCTGGGTAGTGCATGTTGCACTGATAAACAATGAATGGCACCCCCTCCCCTTCTACCCCACTATAAAAAAAAAGAAAAAAGATTTTATACAGCAAACTAGAAATTGGAAAGTATCCACAAAATAAACCCAAAAAGAAAAAAACAAAGACACTGCATAAAAACAGCCTGAAAAAAAATAAGCAAAGAGATAAATATGAGTGATTGAGAAAAGCTGGCAGTAAATTGGAATGGTTGGAGATGTTCCATTAAGAAAGGATGCAGCATATTTAAGATAAGGTAGATTAAACATGCTGTACTAAAATGTACCTTCTGTAAAGACACCCTTCTCAACCAGCTGGGTACTCTAAGGAGCTGGAAGTGTGAAGGTGAGACCTGTAGATGTACTCATCATTTGAAAGTAGGCTATGTTAATTGCTTGAAATCACACATTCACAAGAACAATATTTTACTGCTGCTTTCACAAAATATTTGTGCAGTGTGCAGCAAAGTGTGTTAATCCAAACATGGACTACAAACACGCATAATAGTGCACATGAATGTCATTCCATTGTTACAATAATTCCTGTTGAGATATTAAGTTTTGTCTGTCATATTTGCTCATGGGTGTATGACAGTAGACAAAAGATTGACTGAACAATGAATAAATGAGACAGTTATCATCTGACAAGATAACACTACATATATATATATATATATATTTATTGTTTTATATGATTTATATATAAAAACAATTCAACATTAAACTAAAGAATTACTCAATACTTTTTAGCAGAATACATGTTTATTAAACTTTTGCAAGAGATGACAGTGACTTTGAAGTTTCAACAAGGGGTAGCAGGCCAAAACTTTGTCACCCCCTCCTGTAAAAGTTTACTATTTATGTGTATGTGTACCTCTGTATTGACCACACTATTGGATGTTATACACTGCTGGTCATAATGCACTTCAAATGATGCCAAGGAGAAGCACTACTGGAGCTACTCGCCTAGTAAATTCTTACAAATTACTAATCCCTTTGGGGAAATGGTCCTGCTCAATATGTAGAAAAGACATGCCATAAAGGCATGTCTTTTATGTCTATGCTCCTGTTGATTCTCTTCTCCATAGCATATCCTCTGAATACCTACTCCTTCTGTGTCCTCTTACTACATTCTCAGCTCTCCACCATCTCTCACTATTTTTTACAATCTTATCTATCCTTGGTCCACTTCCCTGTAATTTGGATGTATGTCCTGTCACATCTTCACCATCATCTCTCTCCTTCTCCCTCTCCCTCTCTCTCCAACTAAGGTAATCATGTATCTCCTCTACAGCAAGGTACCTAATTCTATCCCTCTATTCATACTCTAACTTCTCATCACCTGGCACAAAGCCTCCTCTATTAAAACTAATCTCACCTCAGTTGAGTGGGGGTCTTGTTTTGCAATTTACTTGGAGATTTCAGTGCTACTGGTGCCATGTAAAAAAACACCCAGTACATTCTCTGATTGGCATTAGGAAGGTCATCCAGTCATAGACACCATGCCAAAACAGACTTTGGAGTTTGGTGCAATCTTTTGACTTGCCAGCTCCTGTCAAACCATCCAACAATGCCAGCTTTCAGGGAGAATGTTAAATGATGATGATATGTAAAACCTACAAGATCTTCAATGTGGTTCCCATTGAACAACTACAAAGAAGTTACTTAGTTGGCTTGCTTGTCTCATAAATATGTTACAGGTGTTCAAGTTTTTGTGTAATTTAATAGCAACTAGCTTTCTTTTTTTCTTTTTCTCTTATCAGTTAAAAATGTCAATTAGTTTCTTCTTTCTCTCAATCTATTTACACTTTCAGCAAACATTGTGCAATTTTGCTCACTCAACCTATATATCTCAGGAATGATGTAACTCTGCCATTCATTGCAGCAGTATATTTGGTACAACTACATTCCATTTGCTGGTTAATTTCAATGCTTTAGTCTAATAATTAGTGACTAGTGGAACCTGTGAATATTTCACGGAATTAATGATAAACTTATTGGGTTATTTCTGATAACTTTATTCAAAAAACCTGAAAGTGTAGCCTGTGTTGTATCTGTATCAAAAGATAGTCACTCATCTCCTAATCATTGGAAAGTGAAGGAAATTGAAATACGATGATTACTTAATGCATTTTATATATACACTTTATATACTTTTTGCACAATTTTATAGACTTAATACGCAGTACTCTCCCTCTTCGCCTTACCCTCTCTCTTTTTCTCCATGCGGACACATTTCTCTCCTATGACATCACTGTTTTCTTTCACACACTGCCTTGCAATCCAAAATACTTCAGGTCTTTGGTCCTCACATCGCTGAACATTGGCAAACTTCTTTTCTGCTACTCTCTTGGCTATATATACCTGTCTCCTAGCTTCTCTTTTGGCTATCTGATACAGTCTCCTGCTACCCCCACTCTTCTAGGCCTGTTTCTTTGCCCTAATGGCCCCCATCTACAGTATTGTTCCACCACCATGTTACCCTAGGTCTGGAATGGACTTTGCACCAGCCACAGATTTGGTCTGTGGTGCTCAGCAAGCTGTCTCACAGAAATTCCCAGCTGCCTTCTATGTCAAAGGACTGAAGCTCCTCCTCCCTATCATCAAATTTCTTGGTAAGGATATCCCTAAATCTCTGACCATGTGAAGAGTTCTTAAGCTTCCAAGTCCTTCTTTTCCAGATTGGTCTGCTTTTTGGCATCCTTCTGGCCTCGAGTCTAAAGTCACTAATAACTAGTCTATGCTGGGGAGATACATTCTTCACCAGGGAGGGTCTTTGTATTTAAGAGCAACCATGCATCCCACTGTCTGGTGAGAATGAAATCAATCTGGCTAGCAGAGTCACCTGATTGATAAGTTATCAGGTGGTTAGCTAGCTTCCTGAAGTTGGTGTTGCAGTGCCTTTCACTTCAACTAATCATGTGAAAGTGTTACAGACAGGCTAAGTAACGGAGAATAAAGAACTTAGTTAAAGAAAAATTACACATTTCACACACCACAACATCCCCCCTGCCTCTCCCCATCACTCCCATCCCCCTTCAACTAATCACATGGAAACATTACAGATGGGCTAAATGACAGAGAGGCAAGCAGAATTTTCATAAGATAATCATTCCATCACATGTACCAAAAATATTCTTTGGGTCATTTCTAGCTATTGTTGTTGTTAAGTTGTTCTACTCAGGCTCTGCTCAGAGCCATTGATGATTTCTTTGACAATCACTCAAGTAATTGAAGAAGGACAGTTTCTATTTCAGGAGGTGGAATTTACTCGTGTTTGGTGACTGGTAATTCTACTTTTTCTCTTTTTTATTTAATCATAAGTAATATTGGAAATTTAACAGTTAATTATATTTCCTTTGTTAGTAACTACTTTATAATTCTACTTGGACATTTTTATTAGTTTGGTAAAACAAGTTTTACTGTTTATAGTTTGTTTCGTTTTGGCCTTTTTTTTTTTCTTATTCAGTCTCTGCTTTTGCTACACACATGTTGTAAGAGCTTGCTCAGGCAATTTTTATTTTTATCAATCCTTTCCATTGATTATTATCATCTGTTAGTGTTAAGTTTATAAAAGCAATTTGAATGCTCAAATACATGACAACCAAAAAAAAAAAAAAATTGGTTTTCTAGATATGAGAGTTTGTTTTAGTTTAAATATAATTTTATTGATTATCGTAATACCCATAACATTAAAATGGCTGATAATATTTTATTGTGACCTTAATTGTCTTGTCTTTGGTATGTGTTCATTAGAATACCATATTGTTCATAATCATCATCTTTAATGTCAGCTTTTCCATGCTTTCATGAGTCAGACAGAATTTGTTGAAGCAGATTTTCTACAACCAGATGCCCTTCCTGTCCCCAACCCTCACCTGTTTCCAGGCAATTAAATAGTTTCCCATAGTTCAACATGTTTTTCACAAAAGACTGGAAACAAACAACATTGCCTGTATAATGGTGATACTCATTTACAGCCACCACATGATATTTAGACAAGAGTACACATCAACATGTACACACATGTGTATTTTTTCCTTTACTTGAAATTACCTTGTGCAAAGGCCCTTGGGCCACTTCTAGGTAGAGAATTACAAGAAAGGAGAGAGTAGCATTAATGCCATAAATCACTTTGTATATATGCCTTTTTCAGATGACAATAAAATAATTGGTCGTCAATATCATTGTTTAACATTTCTTTTTCCATGCTGTTTTGGGTTGGATGGTCTGATGGCCAGCCAGAGAGGTGTACCAGGTTCCAGTTGTCTGTTTTGGCATGGTTTCTATAGTTGGATGCCCTTCCTTACACCAATTACTTTACAGAGTGTAATGGGTGCTTTTTATGTGGCACTGGCATGTAAAAAATTGAAATGAAATACGAGATGCACATTATTTACATTATTTACATTTGTTGGATATTTGTCCTCATCTTTGTTGTTAACACGTTTCAGCTGATATACCCTCCAGCCTTCATCAGATGTCTTGTGGAAAATCTCGAACCTGGGTTTTCATTCTTAAGGTATTTTTCAATGTTGTTATTATTATTATTATTATTATTCAGGTCACTGCTTGGAATCAAACTCAGAATCTTGGGGTTAAGAGTGTGGGCTACTAACCCCAAGATTCCGAGTTTGATTCCAGGCAGTGACCTGAATAATAATAACATCGAAAAATACCTTAGGAATGAGAACCCAGGTTCGAAATTTTCCCCACGACACCTTATGAAGGCTAGAGGGTATATCAGCTGAAACGTTGTGTTAACAACAAACAAGATGTGCAAGGGAATTTGCAATATGTTTGTGTGCTATCCAGAAAGCACAGTTGCAGTTCACTGAATTCGACAAATTAAGTTCTGATGAGGAATTGCCAGACTGGCAGGTCCAAGATATGAAGCTCATTTGAACACTTTCCATAGAAATAAAAGTAACATCGTTAACAGTTGAAGTGACAAAAGGAACTCATCACCAACTCATCTAAACATCTGATTTTGCTGGAGAATAGATGTTTTGGGGAACCGACCCAAATGTTTAAACAATACTCTATTTTTTAATGGATCTGATTCTTGTATAGATACACTAGAACTTCAAGTGTTAGGAATCTTATAAATGGTAGAACAAGCTCACCATTCTAGTTGTAAGCTTGGCAAGAGACATAATGTAGACATCCCACCTCACATCAGATGTGAATTTCAGACCTAAGAATTTTAACAAATGAGAGTCCTTCAAAGCAGTCCTAGCCATCAAAATAAAAGGAAGGTCAGGAATTTCATGATGGTGGTGGAAAGCAGTCACATTGGTGTTGGAAGCATTAAATATAACAAGTCATTTATTTCCCCATTGCATGATTCCAGTTAGGCCATGGTAAAGATCTGCATCTAGATTCAAGTGTGGGATGTTCTCAAACTATAATACATGGTATCATCAGCAAACATATCACTAAAGGGTCTTATTAATTTACTAAGTATATCGTTAATAAACAACAACAAGAATGTAGATCCCAGGACAAATCTCTGGGGTCCACCTGCATTGATTTCATAAATGTCAGAGAACTGATCATTGATGGCAACTTTTAGACTTCTTATTAAGAATGAATTTATGGTGGAAAAGTTTCTTCTAGATATAGTATAGCTGGTTAGTTTATGAAGCAATCTTCTATGTCATGCCATGTCAAATGCTTTGGAGATGTGTAATGCAGTAGCACCAGAATCCAAGCTGCTATCCAGTGCAGTACTTATACTGTCATACTCATTACTTCATGACCATGAGTCAACAAAAATTATACTGCTTATCATTAAGGAGACTGGTTTTATTTATGTGCTTAATAACATGCTTGTTAATCATACACTCAGTTTGCTGTCGATGTTCAATAGAAAAATTAGTCTTTATTAAAATGGGGAGGAATGTTTACTAGAATTCTTGAAAACTGAGCTAACAACAGACCAGAGAAGCATTTGTTATTATGACGATGACAAACTTTGCTACAATTGAGGATATCTTGAGGTATAGGTTTTTCAACTGGAGTTTGGTGTTGGCCAGTTGGTTTAATTTTGGTTCAATATACCTCATAAGTTTGGAAACCTCCTCGGCCAATATTCCAAAAATAGAAACCTAACAATTTGTATGATTTGAAAGTCTGGCAAAGAATGGTTAGTCATCCAACATGGAATTTAGTTCAAAATTTTTCATAAATAGCTTTGCTTTGTTTGAGGACAAATGAGATTGCCTCCAGCCCATTGATGATTGTAAGACTAGATGATTTTCCATGGTTAAGTATTCTACTAGTTACTATCCTCCAGAGTTTATATGAGCCAAGCCTCTTTCGATCAGTCACCATTTGAACAGGTTCAACATAGCTAGTTTTGGCATTCTTTGGTGTTCCTTACAGATATTATAGAAGAATGCTACACTAGTATTACAACCATTTTGGTGGTACAGGTAGAAATAGCGGTTAGAATAAGCTATAGCAACAGCAGCACACTCCAGAGTAAAATAAAGTTGAGTTTGGAGTTTTTCAGTATTTCTTATTTGGGACAACATTATTGATACCACCAAGGATCCACTTAACAATTAGAGATGCAACTTTTGATGCTCTGTAACCGGAAAGATATTCAAATATGGCATCAATCTGGAAAGAACAGAAATCTTCTCAATCTGTTTTAGAGCCCCTGAACACAGTCTGGTGGAATGGTTCATCAATAGATTATTTACTCTGTGCATTAAGAACAACTATGACCAATCAGGGGTCTGATCCACCAAGTTGATACTACACAGCTGTAGCACAATGATTAGGACATGAAGTCAGGAAGAAATGATGCAGCTTAGGGTTAGGATTACTGATATCTAGAACATGGATTGTAAAATCAATACTTTGAATTAGTTTATTTTGCCAGAGAAACTGTAGCAGTGTCTGCCTTCAATACCTGTTTTGTTGGAATATGATCAATCTTTATAGTGGATGTTAATGTCTCCACAGATGTGGATGTCAGCAGATGGATTATCAACCAGAATTTTGTCTATTTGATCAGTAGCTACATAGCCTGATGCTACATAGCCTAATGCTATATAGCCTAATGCTAATAAAGGGTGACTATAAAACAACGGCATGGAGAAGTGTCAGATAAAAACACATGACTGGTAAATTAAAATCTTCAAGGATGTATCTACTACAGTGAATGCCTTTATTTATATATATATATATATATATATATATATAAACACCATGGTAATTGAATGAATTATGTTTGGTGGTTAGTGGATAGCAGCCCAGGATGTCCAAGTCTCTGTTAGATATTTTGGGCTTGAGGGCAGTCTCAATAACTCCAAAAATGAGCTCTTATGTTCTGTCAGAATGCATCAACTTTAGAAAAATTTGTACATAAATTCTCAATATTGGTGTAAGAGATGACAGCTCTTGGATCTATTTTTGCTCAATTTGAATTGGGTTTAATGTTATTAAACTTAGATTGTGACTGCGACATTTTGTAGATTGGTTGTTGATGAAAAGCTCAATAAATATAATTGGTGCTGTTTGTAAGGTTGACATGTTTGAACTATCTAGAACAATCCATACTGTGGGAAAAAATCTCCATGAGAGAGAGGTTCCATTAGAAGCAACTGAAGGGTCAAGCAGCCATTTATGAAATGGCATTATATAATCCCAATATTAAATACTTTCTATTAAGATAAACACCACCGACCCTTGACCATTGCATCAGTGTTTGGATCTCTAAACAATTAGGAGGAAAATGCCAGTCCAAAAGATGGTACCTCCAGTATTCTTATTAAAGAACAGATTAGACTAGAGAAACATGTTGCCAAAAAAAATAGTTCAACATATGCTTTTTTGTTTTATTTTTTGTAAGTTAGAAACAACATATAATGCATCAAGTCAAGCTTCCTACATAAGGTGGAAGTAAAAAATACCTAATAGTGGGAGTTTGGTTTACAAAACTCCTCGTAGATAGAAAAAAAAATGCTGTTTGACTTTTCTGAAGTTTGCAATCCCATCCCAAATGGTTGGTTATGGTTTTACTTCATGTTGTGCATTTATTGATGACACCATTACAAGGTAGATTGCTAAGCAAATGTCCTGTTTGTTTCCCAGCTTGGTATCTCTTTGATGCTGCCTTGTGAAGGGCAATGACAGTTTTTGCTGTTGCTTTTAGTGTTGCTGAACTCCCTCAAACCCTCTCAAGTAGCAAATTCAGTATGTTTGCCAGTTTAGCTGACATTGACCCAAACTATGAAACCGACCACATGGTTACATGTTACCACCAGCAAGGGGCCACTTTTGTAATAACCTTATGAAAGCATATAAAGGAGATGTGAATTATGTATTAGCATTGTAAACTAGATTAACTTTATTTCAGACAGCATTTCTTGTTTATAATCTCTTGGGTAATGTGTATATATGCATCTTCAGTCAAGTGACATTTTAATCAGAAATCAATGGCTGCTTACATGTTAAACTACTTGGGAATTCATCCCTTGTTTTATGGTATTTACTTGCAAACTTATTGCTTGGTGGGAGAGTTGAAATTATTGTTTGGGATTTTTAAATCTTCAGCAGAGTTGACTTAGTTCTGTAGCTATGATAACAAGTAAAAATAGCTCATAGCAACCCAAGATCTCTGGATTCACTAGCTAAGCTTCATTTCAAAGAAATATACTTTGCACTTTGATACCCTGAATTTTTTAATTTTTGTGATTTACTAATTTCCTTAGAGTTACCAAAACTGATAGAAATCTCTCTTTCTCTCTCTCTCTTTCTCTCTCTCTCTCTCTCTCTCTCTCTCTCTCTCTCT
>NC_068985.1:21291410-21293066 GCF_001194135.2 Octopus bimaculoides
ATAAAATCACTCCTGTTTTCCAATGCCAACAAGAGTTGGATAGGTCTGCTCCATTACAGTGTCTTACTCTTGGTTGCATTTCATTCATGTAGTTTCATCATGTAGTTTCATCTCATACATGTAGTTCAAGCATCCTGAATTCAGCTTTTGCCACATCTTCCTCTTCCAATTGCTTTGTTTGAAACACCTTCACCCAACTGTTGTTTTTCATTTGCGTCCCACCCATGCCAGCATGGAAGGTAAATATTAAATGATAATGATGATGATCTCATATCTATACCAATGCAACCTTCTCTCATGCACACTACATCTAATTTCTTTCACAGTTGGTGGTTGCTAATCCTCTACATCGCTCAAATGCAAGCTACATATGAGTACTGCTCACATATCTTGGATATGAAATGGTGCTTCTGATATACATAAAAGCCTTCTAGGTCCATTAAAAAAAAGGTTATTTCGCTTACTGGTAGAGACTCAGTCACCAACTCTCTACAACCTCTAGCATACAGACATGATGTTTTCTCTCTCTTCCATTTCTATCGCTGCTACATCCTCACCTCATTTGAACTTTCTAGTGCATTCCACCTCCACTCCGTCCATCTACTTCTTTGTCATCCTTACTGTGTCTCATCCCCTAAACACTGCACTAATCGCTTTACCTAATCTTTCTTCCTTAAGTTGCAATTCCTTGGATTACTTCTTCACCCATATTTTGCCTACTTGCTTTAACCTAAGGACGTTCAAAGTAAAATCAAACACTTTAATCTCACAAATGTGAGTTCTACGAAAGGCTTTGGATGCTTCCATTCTTTGTACCAAAAGAATAATTTTTTAAAAAACTATGATACAGTCCTTCACGCCTAAAGTATTGTAGATAAATCCTTTAAAAACTACACACACACATGCATGCACACATGCATGCACACATGCAGGCAAGCAGACAAGAAAAGAGCATTTAAAAACAGATATTATGAATTATGTTATGTTTGTTATTCCTTGTTATGTTCATTAAATTTCAGTTGTTTGATTGTTTATTTGTTTATAATTAGTCGTTCGTTGTGAATATTGATTTCTCGATAAAGCTTGGAGTTGTAATTTATGACAAGTAGTGTGTTTAATCTAAGTAGCATGTTTAATCTGGAGAAAAACATAAATATAATAGCATTTGCTGGACAGAAGGACTGTATTTAATATTTAATGCAGGATTTCAGGATACTAACATTCATTGAATGGCAATAATCAGAAAGGGATGCAATGAATTCCTCCAGTTCCAAATTAAAAGATGTTCTAAATGAGGCAGAAGGAATATAGAGCAAAAGAATACACTGATATTTTTCTGGTTGTCAGTTATCAGATCAACCAGTTTTATGGCACACAAATAGCTGACTGAATGACAAGGTGTAATCTTCAGATCCATTTTCCCAGCTATTCTAGGTCTCCATCTCACTGAGCATTATATTGGCACACTTTGGCTTGTATTATTGCAGTCTAACAGTCTCTTTACTACATTCTCTCCACTGTTTAATCTATATCTCTTGAAAAGACCAGAATATATATACTACGGATTGCTTGAAGCTAACCTTCCTACACCTCGATCCTTGGATCTTATATTTGTTTGTATATTTATTTATTTATTTATATATATATATATATATA
>NC_068985.1:21293704-21323271 GCF_001194135.2 Octopus bimaculoides
ATTGAACAAAATAGGAGTCAACAAGGAGTATGGTTGGACATTTATTTTCAATCACTACAATTGTTTCTATGCAACCGTTTCCTTGCATTATGACATCTAGTTGGGTGTCTATTCAGGTGATATGTAAATAATGTCTCTATAAGTTCAAATTCTCAGCTTCAAGAGCATCCTCTTTGTCTGTCATGGTCTGAAGTTAGTAGTAGCCACTGAGTTTATCAAGGTGTGTTGTTGCTAAACCAACTGTACTCCTTCTTGTTGGCTCCAATTTTTTCAATTATCTATTCATGCATGACAGAAGCCCCTGGAAGTACGTATAATACTGCTACTAGATAACACTGGGTGAAATCTGAAGGTGGACGAGCCTTATACTGTACTGTAATACATTAACAGAATATACCATAACTAATATATATATATATATATATATATATATATATATATATGGGGATTTGGAAGTCATTTTTCATTTACTGAAAACCAGTTGTGTGTGGGCCTTGAAGCATAGTCCACTATTTCCTATTCTTAGTGGCTTGTTGTGAAGAGAGGATTAGCCTAGTCTACTGTATTATTTGTACATCATTTGTATTTATTTCTGTGAACCTTCTGTGAACATGGTGGGTTTTGGTAAGAAGGGGCACAATGATGTCTGATGTCGTGGCGCAAGGTTTCTGGGTGATTTAAATAAAGCTGGAGTAGTTGTACAACAATATCAGAAGAATGGTGGAAGCATGTAAGTGTGGAACCATCTGTATGAAGGCATCACACACACAAACACCTGACTGTTTTCGTAAAGGTACTATTGGTTAAAAGGAATGAAAAGGAAGACAGTCCCTAAGGAAAATTGCAGGTTTTGGAAGTGTTGTTCTTGTGCATTATACTTAGGTGTTGTTTTAGATTATTTCTTAAAGTGAGTATATTTTGTATATATGGTTAGCAGAAAATCAAGTAGAAAGCAGTGATAATGTCACTGGTGGTAAGAATGGTATGTGTGGCATGACTTTTGTTAAAGGCAACATGTATATTTTTTAAGTTTGTGAGTAGTGTAGTGGTTGTCTGTTGAGGTCTGAATTTATGTTGAGGTTTTGAAAGGGGTATGTGCTGTTTAGTGATATCAAGGACTTAGTGTTGAATGAATGAATGTGTCTATGATGTTACTTCAGTTCTGTTTCTGTTAAGTTTTAACAATTATAATTTTGCTCAGCTTTCAGATTCTGGGAATTGTACAGTGTTTGTTGGTGAGTGCAGTTATTCCTTCAGGCCCTAGATGTTTTAGTTGTATGCTTGTGATTTTGTCTGACCATGAGGCTTTTGAGCTTTTAGATTTCTCTTTTGCTTTTTTTGGTGTCTGATGGAAGGAAAGGATCAAAATGTTGATCAAGATGGAAGGTGCTTATTTTTTTTGTTTTGTGTTCCTGTTTTCATTATGTGGTCTTTGGTGGTTGGTTTACAAGAAATGTCTGACGGATGTTTGCTTCATGTTGCAGTGTGAGTATATGTTATTTGAGGTTATTGTGGTATGAGATGTGGTGTGATCTTTGTTGATTTTGCGAATTACTCTATATAGTGTTTTACTGTTAGTTTTATGGTTTGTATTCAACCCAGTTGTGTACCAGTCTTGCAATGATATAATTTCTTTTTATTCATTATTTTTATTTATTCATTTCCTTTTTTAGTTGTTTGATATTAAATGTGAAGTCTATTGTCATTGAGGTTGTCACTGGTTTGTGAGGTTGGTTATTTATGGTATGCAATTGTGATTGCTTGGGTATTTTTTTATGTTGCTTTGTGGTGTGTTCTTTTTGGATGCGTCTATAATTATTTTGTTGAATATGTGTTCTGCTATGTTTGTGTTGGTGGTCATGGTGGTGTTAAATTCCAAAAACCTTGATTGTATTTCTTGATGTAATTCATTCCATTGTGCTTTTGTTCAGGCGTGTAAAAGTGGATTTGGTTTCTTCAATGTTGTACAAGTAAATTGTGATCATTTATTGGTGATCAAGAAAAGTTGGATAATTGTTTGTCATGCAGTAGCTAGGTGTAAGAACCAGAAGGTGATGTTTGGGATGAATAGTTGTTGAAGTTGGCTTGGTTGTATATAGTGTAGTGTGTGTGTTGGTGTGGATTGTTTAGAATGTGAGGGGAGTTTAATTGTACAGATATTACTCATTTTGTCATCTGTATTCTTTGTAAACAAGGTGTAAAGTGCATTGAGGTCTCCTGCAATGATTGTGTTTGTAGGAGTAAAGTATTGTTGTTGTTGTTGGTAAGGTTGGTCTGTATGGTTAAGAGGTTTGCTTTGCAGCCATGTGGATCGAGGTTCAATCCCACTGTGCAGCACCTTGGTCAAGTATCTGCTTCTTTAGCCCTGGGCTAACCAATGCCTTGTGAATGAATTTAGTAGATGAAAACTGTACAAAGGCCATTGTGTGTGTGTGCTTGTGTCTGTGTATGAATATATTCTGTGCTGAGCTCACCTACAGACTGTGATGTTTGTTGACATTTCCCTGTTAACAATTCATCCCACTAGCTCTGTTTTTGAAGGCAAGTGTAATGCACCAGCATGACCGCAGCCACTTGGCTAAAACACATAAATAAATAAATAAATAAATAAATAAGGATTAGCAGCAGGAAGGGTACCTGGCTGTAAAATAATGCTTCAATATGCATTCATTTAACCAGTGCTAGCATGTAAAAACTTGGTGTAAAACAAATGAACATATGTACATGATATATATATATCTGTGAAAGTGCATGGCTCAGTGGTTAGTGTTGGACTCATAATCATTAGGTAGTGAGTTCAATTCCCAGACCAGGCTGTGTGTTGTATTCTTGAGCAAGACACTTTATTTCACCTTGCTCCAGTTCACTCAGCTGTAGAAATGTGTTGTGACATTACTGTGCCAAGCTCTATTGGCTTTTGCCTTTTCCTTGGATAACATTGGTGGCATGGAGAGGGGAGGCTGGTATGCATGGGTGACTGCTAATCTTCCATAAACAACCTTGCCCGGACTTGTACCTTGGAGGAAAACTTTCTAGGTGCAATCCCATGATCATTCATGACTGAAAGAGGCCCTTTATTCTCTTTTGGTTTTGCAGGAATATAAATAAAACATAAAAAACAGACAGTGTTGGAACTCTTTTAAACAAAATAATATATTCCTCTATACACAATCATACAAAACCCCCTTTTTTTTGTACTCTCATATATATATATATATATATATATATATATATATATATATATATCTGTAAAACAAATGAAAGGGGATCCAGGAATCCAAGTGGCTACCTCAGTCAGCCTTCCTGCAAATACTAACTAACAGACTGTATAGAAAGGAACAGTGCTTTAGTAGAATCATGTTTTGCACAAACTAAAAGATCTCTGACATTTTCTTCACTTTTTTTGCTTGTTTGTGTGTGTGTCTGTGTTTGTGTACGTGTGCACTCTTTGTGTTGCTGGTTTATCAACATATTCAATGTCTTTTGTGATATCTATCTGTATACTTAATGCAAGTTTTTATACATGTTAGAAGTCCACTTCCATTGTCAAAGTGTCTGTCTCATTGCTTTGAATATAATTTGAAATGCTGCATATTTGAGTCCTGTCAGTAAGAATGCTTCCTGAATTATTGCTATAAAGGTGTTTTTAATGCTGTTAGTATTTATTTAGAGTGTGTGTTTGTGTTTGTGTGTGTGTGTGTGTGCGTTAACAAAGTTTATCTTTGTGCTTGAAGTGTTTATTTTGAGATGCATTTTGTGCAGACCTGTAATGTTGGGAAAAGAGATAATAATGCTTTTTGTTTTTATTTTTATTGATATTGGTATTGTTCTTATTTTTCCTTTTAAGTTATGTATTTTTCTGAATTATTTGTAAATATTTGTTATTTGAATGTTCTTCTGTGAGGATTTTGTAAACTTTGTAGATTGAGTTTAAAACTCACTTCATGCAAAATCATAGCTGCTGTCATTCCCTGACAGGGTTTGCACATGTGAAAGTCAAAATGTGAATGTTAAAAAATTGATCCAATCAAATGAGTTGGCATGGGTTGGACGGTTTAACAGGAGTTGTTCAGCTAGGAAGATGTCCTGACTTCAGTTGTCTCTTTTGGCATGGTTTCTACAGCTGGATGCCCTTCCTAAAACAAACCACTTTACAGAGTGTGCTGGGTGCATTTTACATGGCACTGACATTTACAAAGGACTTGGTTGTATGTTTGGATGACTTAGCCAAGTAAATCTACATGTAAACTAATAATGCTATTAGACATAGATTATAACAACTCCTACAATCCACCAGCTTCTTAAGAGCTTTAATTACCATTACTTTATAATTCATATAAACGTTAAGGATTATATGGAGGGGTTCTTTCATTGTCGATCTAGCCATCCTCAAGTGCTATATTTCTACTACTTGTCTTATTTGGTGTTTCCATTGTATTGTTTATTTTTCAATCCCTTCTATTTGAAGTTGTATCTCCCTCACTTATGCATTCTAAGAAGTACTGCTAGTTTTTATTTGGGTGGCAGGATGGATAATAAAAATTGAAAGATTTTAGCTGTTTTTCCATCATATATTTTTGTTTGATATTATTGAATGCGTTAGTATGCAGTTCTTTCCAAACATTTTTGCTAACGATTTTCATTTTCTTTTTTTTATTTTATAGCTAATATTTCTCAAGATGGAACTCTTAACGAAGTGTCTTCAAAACACAAGCAAATAGATAATCAGTCTACTGCTGCTATTTCAACTGCTGCAACATTAAGTTCAGGGGAAGATACTGTGGACGACTCAAGGGAGATAAATTTCATGAAACCCACAGATTCACCCAGTAACGAATCTTCAAATTCTCTTAAAGAAACTAATCTTGATGTAAACACTAGCGATGCAAACAAAACTTCTTTAAACCTCTTAGATTCTGCCGATTCCAACCTTGATAATGTTCCTGGTTCTAAAAAACAATCTTCGATCAGTGATAAATCAGAAATATGTACAACTCAGAGGGGAGACGGCTGGGATAATTCTTGTTGCCTAACTTCAAATTCATCTTCAGAGCTGCCTTTGGAAAAAATAAACACTGGTGGCAAGTGTACCAACATATCTCCTGTGGATTTGCCAACTGAGCAAAACCAACAAAATATAACAATTTCAGATTTAGGTGCTAATACACATGTGCAACAACAAAATAGCAGGGAAGCTTCTAGTTTGCCACAAAATGAAGGTCACGGTGTTAAAGTTGAACTTTCATTGGCAGAAAGTGATAATGATGCCACAGCTGCTCAAGCAAGTGCCAGTTGTGAAGTGCCTAAAAGGTCTGAAAGGGTCATTTCCAAAACTAGCTTGTCTTTGGCGGATTCTTCCAAAGATGTAGACGACCACTTATCTAAGCGCAGTGATACAGACTCTCAGGACATAACACCTTCTGAGTCATTGAGTATTCCTTCAGATAAAGATATTGACGGTATCCCTATAGAAACTGCTGACAATGAGAATGGACAAAGTTTATCTAAAATTGCCCTAGATGGCTCATCTTCATCTTCTGTGCAGAGTATTTACCATATAAAATGGATTCATTTTCAATCACAAAAGGTACCCATTATTACTCAAAATGAAAATGGTCCATGCCCGTTGCTTGCAATAATGAATGTATTGTTGCTACAAGGGCGAGTAACTCTGGATTCTACTTCAGAATTAATTACTTCAGAACAACTTATGGATCACTTAGGTGAATGCATCCTGCAAAATGTTCCTAAGGTAAGCAGAAGAAAAAAACTATTTTCTCTTTTTTAATTCATAAATGTTTTTTGATTTTTGTTGTTGCTTTTTTTCTATTATTATTGTCATTTATGCACAAGGCCTGAAATTTAGGGGGAAGGGGCTAGTTGATACCAACAACTCAAGTAAGCAACTGGTACTTTATTTTATCATTCCCAAAAGCAAGCAAGGCAAAGTCAAGCTCAGTGGCTTTTGAATTCAGAATGTAAAGATAGGTGAAATACTGCTAAGCATTTTATCTAACATGCTAACATTTCTGCCAGCTTGCTACTTTAGAAATCATTTAAAATATAAAATGTTCTCTCCAGCTTTAACTCCCAAACTTCCAAGAATCGTTTTTTTCTGTTATTTTATGCATTGACTGTTCTTCTTCATGAAAGAAACTGTACTTAAAACCTCATAGTTTGTTATTTAAACTCGTTCTTTAAGTTAAATTCAAATTATATTCAGATTAGGTTTCACCAAATTTGTGCAAAATTAAGGTTTTTAATTTAATTTGATCTGATGCTTAAAGCTTTTAGTTTATATATATTCCAAGATAATGGTATTGATGAACAGGAATTTCTCCAGTTTCAAGTTTATGTAATTAATATTCCTTAGAATATTCCATCTTAATTGTGCTAAATTTACATAATGTTTCTAGTTTCTGACAAGTAAATTGGAAAATATATTCATATGCATGAATTTATATGCAATTATTAACTTGTGTTATACATGTATTTGGTCTATTGATTATTGATTAAATTTAGTCTTCCACTTTAATTCAGAAATTAAATTTGCATTTTCATATAAAATATAATTAAAAGTATGAACTAAGAACAATTATATAAACAATCATACAGTGGCATGTGCTTATAAAGAAATATTGAATAAAGTTTGAAATGCTGTTATAGAAGAATCAAATCAAATAAAACAGATTTAAAATTCTTGATTTGCCAAGCAGGACCTTTTTACATCATTGGCATTTCATAAAACTGAACATTGACAACTGTATGACAGATCTTCTATGCAGTTGCTCTGCTCCTTAGAAATAGTACCCAGATCTCCTTCAGATAATACCCTAGATTCACAGTATCTGAAATAAAGATCTAATATTTACAGCTGGAAGGCCTTTGAGGAAACATCTCTGCTTAGTCAGAACTGACTTAGAGGAAACAACTTTTGTATACAAAACCATGAACTTATTCAGACCAATTGATTTAGTTATTGTAATCAAATTTGTCAATCCTAGAAAGTTGATTGGGACAGTCTTCTCTGGAAGGACTTGAACTTAAAACACTAATGTCTAAATAGAACTAAATACCACAAGGAATTTACTCTGATACTTCAGTCAATTCACTGTTCTAATAATAACCTTTACAATTTTAAATTTTATTCTTAGAGAGTGTTTCTTAATGTTGAAATCTTATTGTATTTTTCCTTTATGAACAGACAGCCTCAGAAGCTGATCGGTTAAATTACCAACAAAACATGCAGGATGGTATGGCAGTGGTCCACAAATTGCAAACTGGATTGGATGTCAATGTTGGTTTTAAAGGGTAAGCTAGCTACTATTATAAAAACTAATTAATTTTATATAAGAAATTCTTTCTAATTTTGGTTCAAGTTCAGCAATTTTCTGGGAAAGGAGTTGATTACATGAGCCCCAGTGTTCAACTGGTATTTTATTTTATCAACCCTGAAAGAATGAAAGGCAATGTTGTCCTTGATGACATTTGAACTCCAAACATAAAATGCTGGAAGAAATGCCACTAAGAATTTTGTCCAGCATAATAGCAATTCTGCCAGCTCACCATTTCAATTTTATATAAGATATATTTACTCTAAAGCAGTTTCAGATTGTAATTTGTAGAAAGAGTAAACCTGAAAATATAACAGTTGAAGAATTATGACCTCAAGCTAGTATTAGTCAGTTGTTATTTTGTTATTTTATATGTTAGGTGAGGCTATATTCTGTTTAATCCAGAACACTTTGAAGATTTTAATGTTAGTGAATTCTTGATATTGACTAAGTACTTCAACCAAGCATTGCACAAATGCTTGGTTTGCAAACTCTCTTAAATCATACCTTAAGATTATAAATAATGAACACTAAATTGATAACAATCTCTGATGTATAAAAGGATGGCGGTTCGTGGCTGGAATTCCTTTGATGATAGGTTTCCTAGATCAGAGCTGATTAGGAATTAAGAAGCAACAATAATGCATGAAGTAACCAATATAGTTGTGTGTATGTGTGTAGTTTAGAAGTTTGCTTTGCAACCATGTGATTTTGAGTCTAGTGCCACTGTATAGCATGTTGGGTAAGTGTCTTCTACTATAGCCCTGGACTACAATTGCTTTGTGAATGCAATTGGTTGACAACAATTGTATGAAAACCTGTTGTTTGTGTGTGTGTCTGTATGTATGAATGCTCAAATTCAGTAACACCTTCACATGGAATTGCTCGAGCAAAAGCAACAAATTGCTCCAAATTGCACTTTTGAAATAGAATATAAGAGAGGTTAGCAACATTATGCTGTAAAATAATACCTCCATAATAAGCCTTCATCTTACCTATGCTAACATAGAAAAACAAATGAAGGAATGAATATAAAGTTTTGGCAATCAGCAGATTTTTACTTTTATCATATGTTAAAACTAAATATTCTAAGGAGTAAGGAACTGTTTATTAAGGATCTAGCCTTGGCTTCCTTCCTCCTGTTATTATTGTTCTTAGAGCATTCAAAACCAAATGTCCTTAAGACAACCCTACATAAAAAGTTTCAAACCTATAAGAATGCTCCATAGTCACAACACTAAAGTCAGCAAGAAAAAGCTCAAAATGCTAATTGATATCAGAAAATATAAAATCCCTATATCATTATGAATTGGCTGTCCTTTATAGGTAGGGAGTAAGTAGGAATTCGGTAAACTTTGTAAACGGTATGAGTAATGGATACACTGAAGATGTAGTCTGGTTTCTGGTAAATTAACAGGAAGCCAGAATTTCAGATGTGATAGATTAGATGTGCAAGAATAGTTTTCAGCAATATCAGTCACTTGAAATGCTGGATAGTTCTTCTTACCTAAAGAAACTAATTAGCATTAAATATTTAGAAGCTAGATTAAAAACAGGGTTTGTCTATATCTGCTAAAGATAAACTCTGTCTGGTCTGTTTAAGAAGTGAAATGAGACAAGAAAGGTCAGGAAGAAATTGCAGAGAACAAGTGAACTGAGAAAGCAGCTAAGTATTAAAGGTATCAACCATTGAGACAAATATATCGGTATGAACTTGTGATATGAATAGACAATTGTGGTATTTGTTCCCTCTACATTCACTCCTTTTTGTTCATGATATAGTTCTACCTTCATGAGTTTCAACCTGACTATGCTGAACTCTGAAGCAGTCTTTAGAGGAACATACATCATCATTATGATTATCATTGTCTGATGTCTGTTTTCCATGGGTTGGACGGATTGTTTTTCAGACATAGGTATTTGGTTCATAACTTATTTTCTGGTGAAAGCAAAGTTCCTCATGACCAGCATATAATCAGTTTCCTGGTTTGACAGAATAAGCTAATTTATATCACAAAAGATTTTTGTGCCTAATGAATTAGCTGATTAGCTTTTAATGTAAATGATATTAAACATTGAGTGCTAATTTGAGACACAAAAGAGAAATAGGTCCCCTCGAACCACATATCTATTACTTGTCAAGTGACCAGAGTGCCTGCCTTTCCTCTTACGAAATTAGATACTCTAGTTTGTCCAGCTATTTTATCTCCATAATATAATTTCTTTGTCATTTATCATAGAAGAATGGGTTATTCTATGATTTATGTCACATCAGCAGACCTGTTTGGTTTTTATCTTGCTATATTTTTGTTAGTAGCACACCAAAGTATGTGTCCAAATGTCTTCTGATATGGCTATAAGAATCCTCTAGTATAATAATGATTTCCATATCAATGTCTCTCATAAAACTGGTTTTTCTATTCTTCTATCAATTTTACTTTTGAAATTGACAAGTCCTTTTAACAAACAGATAAATGGATTTATATAAATATCTTCTGTTGGCTTCTCTACTTTCATATATTTCATTTCTTTCAGTGTACAAGATTTTGAAATCACTCCAGAATATATCATCTTCGATTTGCTGGGTATCTCTTTATATCATGGTTGGTTAGTTGATCCACAGTCACATGAAGTAGTATCTGCTATAGGTAAATGCAGTTACAATCAGCTTGTAGAAAAAATAATTGTACAGAAGAATTCAGACAGCAATGAACAGATTACTGAAGGTGAGTTTGAACACATTACCTGATGAATTATTATCCTAATAATTGTACTTCTCTTTTGTATGCTATTAATCATCATCATCATCGTTTAACATCCACTTTCCATGCTAGCATGGGTTGGACGATTTGACTGAGGACTGGTGAACCAGATGGCTACACCAGACTCCAATCTGATTTGGCAGAGTTTCTACAGCTGAATGCCCTTCCTAACGCCAATCACTCCGAGAGTGTAGTGGGTGCTTTTACGTGCCACCGGCATGAAGGCCAATCAGGCAGTACTGGCAACGGCCACACTCAAAATGGTGTATTTTATGTGCCACCTGCACAGGAGCCAGTCCAGCAGCACTGGCAACGATCTCGCTTGAATGTCTTTACACGTGCCACCGGCACAAGTACCAGGAAGGCGACGCTGGGCACAGGTGCTATTATTTATAATTAAAATAGCAAACACATTTGACATATGCTTACATGTACACAACACAAAATAGAGGCAACAGGAGATGTACAAGTAGGAGATGTACAAGTAGGAGATGTACAAGTAGGAGATGTACAGGAGATGTACAAGTAGGAGATGTACAAGTAGGAGATGTACAAGTAGGAGATGTACAAGTAGGAGATGTACAAGTAGGAGATGTACAAGTAGGAGATGTACAAGTAGATGTACAAGTAGAAGATGTACAAGTAGGAGACCTTATCCAACAAATACCAATACTGAAAAAAATAGACAATAAATCAATGATATGGTTGTGTAGGATTGGTTTTTATGGACCTTTAAAATATCTCTGAAATATTTTGTCAGTGTATTCCCTGATTCTGATATAGCTTTTATGTACCCACACCACCATTTTGCCAACAGTAGCCCTCCCCTATTAACTCTCTTTGCTCCCCTCTGTTTCCACAATTGTGTACTACTGACTTTCTCCCTGGCACAGTGAATCTCTCTTGCACTACACCCACTCACGTTTCATGTCATCTGTGGAGTTTTGTGCTGTCCTCTGGCTCACCAGCACCTGTTAAACTATCCAACCTATGCCAGCATGGAAAACAGATGCTAGATGATGATGATGGTGGTGGTCAGAGCAACAAGATTATAATGACATGAAGATAGGTAACAACTGTAAAGATTGGGTAGGGTTGAAAGTGGATGAAGTGAGCAGTGGGTAAGGGATAAAGGAAGACCAATGATGCATGAGTTGGGGGAGGTAGAGGGATGCAGAAGAGAGCAGGATGGGGCAACAGGATAGTAACAATGATATAGTTGATAGGAGAAGGGAGAAAGAGAGATGATATGTGGTTGGGTTGGCTGCATGAGTGGTGAGAGAGAAGAGGCATGAAGTGAGATTTGATGGTTCAGGAGGGGAATTGGTGTAATTTGTGAGTGGAGAGAACCATATTGGTTTCAAATTTTGTCACAAGGCCAACAATTCTGGAGGAGGGGGTAAGTTAATTACACCGACCTCAGTTCTCGGATTTAAAAAGGATGTAAGTCACAGTTGACCTAGGGCAGAATTTTTATAAAAATTAAATTATAACTATTATATGTATGCCATATCTTCTGTTCTATCCCCATGGTGGCAAAAAGAATACTTCCAAATTTACTTGTCACATGGCAACACTCTAGTGAGTGTGTGTGTCATCATCATCATCATCATCATCATCCTCATTTAACATCCACTTTCCATGCTGAGGTGAGTTGGACGGATTGACTGAAGACTAGCAAGCCAGAAGGCTGTACCAGGCACCAATCTGATCTAGATGCCCTACCTGAGCCTTGAAGATTGTGAGCACAGTGGACGCCCATCTGTCATCGCTGACGGTCAATTAAAGAGTGTCATTGAGAAAGATCCACGTAAAACCACTTGAGAACTGGCAACAGAACTTCAAGTTAGCCAGAAAATTGCCTGCAACCATTTGCATGTGATTGGAAAATAAAATAAAAAGCTCAACAAAAATCAGAAAATGTGCATAAAAGGAAATTTGCCCGTCGCTTCTTCTCCATAACCAGACCGATCCATTTCTCAACCATATTGTAACTTGTGATGAAAAGTGGATTCTGTACCATAATAAAAAACGTTCTTCATAGTGGTTGGACCAAACTGAAGCACCAAAAACCTTCCCTAAACCCAAGCTCTTCAAAAAGAAGGTTATGGTGATTGTTTGGTGGTGTACTGCTGGATTCATCCACTATAACTTCTTAAACCTCAGAAAAACCATTACTGGAGAAACATATTGCCATGAAATTGCCAAAAGGAATGAAAAACTGCTACTCCTCCATCCCAGAAGAGAGCCAATCATTCCTCATGACAATGCTCAACCACACTTTTCACTAATGATGCTCCAGAAGTTGAGAGAACTTGGCTACAAAGCTATTCCCCAGACCTTTCTCCTACTGACTACCACTTTTTCAAGCACCTTCATGGTTTCCTGGAAGAGAAGGAGTTCAAAAATGAAACTGATGCTGAGAGTGCATTCAAAAATTTCATCAGCTCCAGAACTCCAAATTTTTATGTTACCGGAATAAACAATCTTGTAACTCGTTGGCAAAAGTGTGTTGATTATAATGGTACTTATTTTGATGAATAAAATTTTCGCATTGTTGAAATATATTGTGATGAATTTCATGTTTCAAAAACGTTGCTTACTTTTTGCTCAGCCTGATATTTCTCTTTGTGACGATTTCTTAATAGCTTATTATTTCATTAAATTAGTTTTATAGCTTCTTTTGTTTTGTCTTTTATCTTTTTTTTTTTTAGATAAAGATAAAAATTATTTTATTAAATTAAACAAAACGTTGCTTACTTTTTACTTAACCTGATATATATATATATATATATATATATATATATGTAAATTTTGCATGTGATATTTTGTTCGTGTCATTATTATGTCATCATTTCCAAAACAAATTAAACTTTTATTGTTTTCTTTTTTTTTTCATTATCAAATTCTTATAGCATTAATAGCAGAAACCTTTTTAGAAAAGACAGCTTCTCAGTTGACATACCATGGACTCTGTGAATTAAATAGCACCGTCAAAGAAGGAGAGCTCTGTGTTTTCTTCCGGAATAACCATTTCAGCACTTTATATGGGCATAAGGTAAAGTTGATTTAATTTTAATCTTTAATTTCATCATTATCCACTCTTTCATTACATCTATGAGAGAGTGGTTATAGCTTGTTGACAAGTGGCTTTTCGCTATTCACATAAATGGCTTTGTTTTTGATGTGTGTGGATTTTTAATGATTTTTAATCAGTTGTTGTAGAGGGACAGCAACTGGTTAGAACTAAAGACATTTTTTAGCCCTGGAAAGGAAAATTTAAATCTGCCATGCCTCCTGAAATTCGCCAATACTACGCCTGATATCCCTACCTGCATACGCATGCACACATGTATATTATGATTCATACACTGTTCACTTTCCTGACTTTTGTAAATAATTCTATGTACTGTACTGTACATGCACCTGCGCACTATACAAAATAATTTCCTTACTTTTTTTTTTTTTACCTTACTGTCTTTGTTTTCGAAAACTTAGACTAACTTTATAGTGTTGGAGTTATTTCCCTTGCATCTTGTATGTTGACAAATTCTTCTTTGTAAATTGAAGTTTTTCAGGTCACCGTTTTAACGTTAGATTTTATCCTATCAACCTCATGATTTTTATGTCAGTTTTTCCCTACTTGGATGGGTTGGATGGGTGTTTTCCAACACAGCATCTGCTTTGATCCTTTTTTGTCATCTCCTTTGTTAGGCTCAGTATCTTAAGATAGGTTTCACCACTTCTGCCCATGTCTTCCTTGGTCTTCCTCTCCTACAGTTCCTTTCCACTTTGGATCTCTCAGCACTTCTTTATCCATTTGTTGTGGAAATGAAGTGGAATGTGTTTTTATTTATTGTTGTTTTTTTATACGGGTGAAAGAAACAAGTTTGGTATCTCCCAATTGGAAGGTGTTTTTGAGGTTTGTATTATAGAATCAATGTAGGTTGGTATGTGGTATCTAAATCGCTTGCTTGACATCCAGTATTGGTATATTTACGTACTTTTGACTCAGTAGTTTGGCAAAAGAGACCAGCAGAAAAAATATCTAGCTTAAAAAAAAATGTACTGGGCTCAATTCATGAATGGGGAAAGGTAGGGTGGAATGAAAAGTTTTATTATACATAAAAGAGTGAGCGTTGTTGCATGTGATGATCAGTAGGTTGTTGATGTATAGAAGGGAGAGAATGAGGAACAACATTCATGGGCATATGATAAATGCTGAAAGCACCTTGTCCAAGGTGCTTTCATCATTTATCATATACATAATCCCCATATACTGCAATAATATTCCTCACACTTTCCATTGCATTGCATGTGCCGAATACACCCCTTTGTCACTTCCATTATAGCTTTGAAAAAATAACCGTTAAAATCGAACTGCACTCTTCAAACCTTGCACTAAGAATAAACACAGTAAAATTACTACCTGCTTTTATAGTAAGTTGATGCAGGTAGTTTATCCTGTCCCCCTCTGGCTTTCATGCAGTTGAAAACACCGCATTATTTATGAGATGACCTAATATATATGTATACACACATATATATATATATATATATATATTAATAATTAATGGTACTAACAGACAGTACCGGCATGCTGACATATCAGTCAAAATGTCCAAACCACAAGTTTTTGCTTAAATACGAAGGTGAAAGCAGGCTTCAATCACCCTTATATATATATATATATATATATATATATATATATATATATATATATATAGAAATATATATATATATATATATATATTCTTTCATTCATTTACAGTCATGCAGCTGCGGTCATGCTGGAGCACCACCGTGGTCATTTTGACTTCCTCAGTCCGGGATGTTTCACATTACCACTCCTGTATATACCTTTGTCCCAGCTGTTGGCCTATTTGGTGTATGAGGGACGCTACCCTCTTCTACCCCACATTTCAGGCTGTTGATTCATCCAGCATTGTGGAGAGGAGGATGTCTAGTTCCTTTTTGAAGACTTCTACTTCCACCTTTTGCAGATTTCTTAATTTTGTGGCAGGACATTGAAGAACTTTGAATCCTAAACTATTGCAGTACTGGTCCTGAATTTAGATGGAGTGTATGGTACCTTTGGTACAATACAATGGCAGCCAATTCTGGCATTTGTATAAAACTCAGTGCCGAAATTAGGTACTAGCCCTTCTAGGATTTTTTATATGTATGTTATTGCATATCTCTCATGCCTTCGCTCCAGGGAGTAAAGTTGCAGTTTTCTCAGCCTATCCCTGTAGCTCATCCACTGCACTATTGCAATCTTTTTAGTGTAGTGATGCTGGACTGCTTCAAGCTCTGCTGTTAGTTTAGCACTATGTGGTGTCCAAAAGTAGGAGCAGTAGTCCAGGCAGCTGAGAGCAGAGGTTCTCCACAAGGTCAACATAGTTTCTTGGTCTCTTGTCTTGAAGGACTTCAGTATCTATCCTGCCAGTTGTCTGCACTTTGCTGCCATCTTGCTAATGTGCATATAAAATTATGCTTCATTGCACATACTGATCCCCAAGTCTTTCACTGCCTGTGCATGGTTGTTGCCAGTGCCGCCAGACTGGCTTCTGTGCAAGTAGCACGTAAAAGACACCATTTGAGCGTGGTCGTTGCCAGAACCGCCTGACTGGCCCTTGTGCCGGTGGCACATAAAAACACCCACTACACTCTAGAAGTGGTTGGCATTAGGAAGGGCATCCAGCTGTAGAAACTTTGCCAGATCAGATTGAGCCTGGTGCAGCCTTCTGGCTCACCAGTCCTCAGTCAAACCATCCAACCCATGCCAACATGGAAAGCGGACGTTAAATGATGATGATGATGATATATATATATATATATGTATGTATGTGTATATATATATATATATATATGTGTGTGTGTGTGTGTGTGTACACAAGCACATACATTGAATACAATACATAAACAGGAAACTCGGAGTAATAATAGAATGGTTGGTTATCATTTGAGTGAATGAATAAGCTCTACTATGTGTATTAAGTTTTCTTTTGTCCAAATGTACAAACACACTGTTGTGCATATAGTAGAAGACTTGCCCAAAGTGGTTTGCAGTGCAATTGAACTCAAAATCACATGGTTGATGAGTAAACTTCTTAATCATACAACCACTCCTCTGTATGTGTGTGTGTGTGTAATGCTACTAAAATTCCAGCAGTTGATAAGTTAAGCTAAGTTGTAACTTGTATTATCAGCACCAAAATCAAGCATTTAAACAGCATCACTTAGAGAGAGGGTAACTCCAATAGTTATAGTAACAGATTTGTATGATATTAAATAATAAAAATTGATTGGCAGAACAAGAGAGCTTGGCTATATTAGATAGAGTGGTTATTGTTTTGATATATCTCCAACTTAGTGTTGCTTTATTTAATCCAGTGAACATTTTAAAAAAATGCCATGTCTTTATCATTGATGTAATACACTTACAAGTTGCACTAAACACATGCAATAAGAAAAACTAAGAATATGGTCTACTTCAGTGGTTCTCAACGACTTTTTTTTTACCAATGTGGCCAGTGCTGGTATCGTGAAAGTAGCATGCAGGTGGCATGTAAAAACACCTTCTGAGTGTTGGGCCTCACGGAGGCAATGTGGCCAGTGCCAGTGTTGTGTAACTAACACCTATGCTGGTGGCACACAAAAGGCACTTTCAAGTGTTGGGCCTCATGGATGCATTGACAAATGACCGAAACATGTAGAAGACCCATCATGTAGAAGACCCATCAGCAACATGTAGAAGACCCATCATGCCAACATGTAGAAGACCCATCATGCCAACATGTAGAAGACCCATCATGTAGAAGACCCATCATGCCAACTGTGGCAGACACTGGTATGCAACTGACACCCGTGCTGGTGGCACATGTAAGCATTACACTCTCGGAGTGGTTGGCGTTAGGAAGGACATCCAGCCATAGAAACTATGCCAAATCAAACTGGAGTTTGGTGCCGCCCTTCAGCTTGCCAGCCCTGGTCAAACCATCCAACCCATGCCAGCATGGACAACAGACATTAAATGATGATGATGATGGACCCTCTTTGATTCCTATTTTACTTGGATGGATCCCCATAGCCATTCAATGTTTAAAAAAGTCCTATATTATTTTTATAATCAAATATTATTTTTCGTTTTTGGATTTGGTTTGCAGGATTCTTTATGTGAGTTCGTGTGTTGAAGCATATTCTGTTGTGTCTGGGGAGAGTCATTTTCTTTTTCTACCTTATAATTTAACACACTCACCAAGGTTGTTAAAATATTTGGTAAGAATATAACAAATTTATTGCACATAAACTTTAGCAACATAATCTTATGTGGACCTCTAAGGACCATATGGACCCCAGTCGAGAACCACTGTTCTATATTGTTTCAGCATCGTGTGGGGGGGGGAAGGGTATACTCAGATACTTGATGCACGTGCGCACACATGCACACTCTCTACGTTTCCTTTTTTACCTTCTGTAACTTATAGGTTGTTTCCCTTGAATTTATTTAACACTGTCTGCTTTTCTAATTTATTCTTCCAGTTTTATGTAGACTGCGTTGTTGCGTCATGCTTAAAATAGATCACCCTAATAAATGCCTGAAGGGAACTACTAGTTCTTAGAACAGTTTAGGAGTAGAGCTTAATGTTGTTAAGTTTTATTTCAGAAACAGACAGAATGGATTGGCATCATTTGAGCAAAAGCTAATGAAATTATTTTATTTACTGAAGGTACCAAATTAAGAACTAGATAGTTGTAGATTTCATGACATTAGTATCGTTATCTTGATCAAAAAATAGATTTGTGTGTGTGTGTTTATTTTATGATAATGAGTATGTTTATTTTTCACTGTTGCTAGGTAACAGTTCAACAGACATTTTGTTCAACAGACATGGCAGGAAAGTTGTTTTGGTGTTATCCCATGAAATCATCATATCCAATATGGTTTAGATTTTAAATCCTTTTTCTTTGACATATGACTTGATTATTTTCTCAACTGAACTGAAAAGTTAAGTCAAAATCCACAAGATATAAGTAATGGAAATATCAAACAGTTTGTCAATTATATCATGTTGAGTATTTTAGCAGTTGAGTACTGCTTTTATTGAAGCGGGTATGGAACAATAAAATTAAGTACAATATGTAAAATTAATTATACAACTGATTTTATAATTAAACTGTACTTAACTAATTAGCAGACATTACCTACAATTTTACATGAATTAGTAACCAAATATTATTCAAATCTCACTCTACCAACTTGAAAAAGAAATGTAGATTACATTGAATAATGCTATCCTAATTGTATAGTACCTGTAATATTTGCTATATCTGTACAAAAGAATGGCTGCAGTGTCTTCAATCATAGTTCTATCTGCTGACCTGAGGTTAAACAACAACTATTGCAATTTTGTTTACTTTTTAATAGGTTAAATTAGTAAATTACAAACCATCATTTTTTTGTATGCTACATCAGTATTTAAATTATCATCATCATTGTTTTAACATCTGTTTTTGCATACTGACATGGATTGGACAGAGTTCATTGAAGCAGATTTTCTACAGCTGGCCACTCTTCTTTTTGCCAACCCTCACCAGTTTCCAAGCAAGGTAATATTTTCCCATGGCCAGACATGTTTACACAGAATGTTGGAGGTGAATGACAACATACAGACATACACACTCATGTGTGTGTATTGCCCTCCTATTTATCAAAGGAGGCACAAGCACTTTCACCCATACATATACACACAACAGAACTTCTGCCTACCAAATTCACTCACAAGGCTTTGTTCAGCTTAATGTCATAGAAGACACCTGCCCAAGGTTTTGTGCAGAAGAATTGAACCCAAAACTATGTGGTTCAGAAGTGAACTTCTTAACCACACAGCCATACCTATATATACACATATATAGATACACATATACAATAGGCTTCTTACAGCTTCCCTCTACCAAATCTACTCACAACACTCTGGTCAGCTCTCTTCAACTAATAATTAAAAATAGATAGCTCTTATCTCTTATACTTTCTTCTTCAATTACTAGCATTGAATCATTACTATTGAGTAAAGATTTTTTTTTAAATAATAATCATAAGATATATCTATTTTCATCAAGCATTAATGACCTTTACATCTGGCAGTCTTATTTCTTGATATGCAAACATATATACTAGTGAAAATGCTGTAAAGGGAACATGCTAATTTATAGAAGGTTAAGTAGATAGTTATTAAATTCTAGTGAGAAGAAATTTAACATTTTTCATATGAAATGTTATTTTGAAGTGAATGGTATCATGGAATTTGTCACATTTCCCATGACTCTCATACTCTTCATTGAAATTGAAATGGCTGAAATAACAGTTTTTAATGTTAAAATTGCAGATTTGTATTAAATTGATAGAATTGGTAGAACATTAGACAAGTGTTTTTTGTTTTGTTTTGTTTTTTTCGACAATGCTTGGACTTTTTCTCAAAAAAGAAAACTCCTCTAAGAAATTATTTCAACATTAGTAAAAAATTCTGTATTGCAAATTAGTTAAGTTTTGTAAAAAGACAAAGAAAAATTCTTGAAAACTTTTCATTTATTTTTAACTCTATTATTTCTGTTTATTTCCGCAAGAGGTATTGTCTATAATGAACAGGTTCAGTGAGCAAGTGTTCTTTGATTTTTTTTGTTTTTGTTTATTTTGCTTTGTTTTTTGCACTCTTCACATGAAACAAGACAGTTTTAGGTTATCACAGATATGTTATAAACCCTTTCTTGGGATATGATTGGTTGAATCATGCATGACAAATTTACTCCGCTGTATATCCATATATAGAGCTCAGTTAGTGTTTCTTTTGATGTGATCAAAGAACAGAACATAGAATGCAATATCAATTGATATTCAGATGTTACTAGCTGTAATCTTTTGGTTAAAGAAAAAAAATGATTACTGTTTCTCTTGGAAACGTTTTTCATTGGTTACACAAACATGCACACACATGCATACATGCACACACACACACACATACTTTGCTCAGTTATATATACATATGTAACATTCAATTGTAAAGCAGGATTATCATTGTCCAGTGGCACTTAAATCCCATGTCAGATGTAGTTGTATAAATATTTGGTCAGATATATTGCAGATACTATGGGTATTGTCCAGGGGGCCGTTAATGCACTGTTACCATCACCCTTTCTGGCACCTCCAAAATCTGAAAATTAAAATTGAAGAAAATCGATGTTTTATCAAACAAATTTGAAATCAGTAAAAACAAGTATATTTGTAAACTGTTGTTTTTTTTTAATATTACATGGAAGGAAATTTCAACATTTTCTTTTTACTGTTAAGGCCTTTTTTAAGCCTCAAAGGAATCAAAAGGATAGCCAAAATTATGCACGAATATAAAGTACTTTAACCCTTTAGCATATCCGGCCCAAATATTCTGTTTTATGGTGAAACTGACCAGATCTGGCCTCTCACACCTATTTTACAATGTAATTCTAAAAATAAACAATCACATCATCAAAATGACAATGCTGAGATAATGCATGATTAATTCAAAACAATTTGACTGAATTATCTGAATGCTAATGGGTTAATTATATTTATATGATAAATGCTTATACAAGAATGATTTATTTGAAGAAAAATCTCATTTAAATTACTTACCAACTTTTGGACAATTATATGGGTCTTCTGTATGGTGTTTGACAACATCATCTATGAATGTCTGGCTATCATTTTTTTCTCCCTTTTGAACACATAAGTCAAGATGGTGTATAATGCATTTTGATAATTTAGTGAAGTTGCTGGAAAGTAGAAACAGTTTTAGAGAGTTTAGAAGATAAAATATGCTATTTCTTACAAATTAATACAAAATTTGGAGAAATGTTCAATATTATGAAAACTGTTCAGCAGATTGTTTGCAAACCATTTAAACATTATCATTGGCTGGCTTATACTCTAGCTTTTATTGTGGTTGCATATTTTTTTAATTAAATTTCTGGTTCCCTTTTTAATAATTAATGTTCAAAAACCAAAGTGGCTATTCTAATTGAATAGGAAGAGAATTTGTCTCTGTTTTTTGTTTTTTTGGTATATTTTTTTTTTCTACAATCACCCAATGATAGAGTAACGTAACCTAAAGAGATGTCTAAGGGGAAACTATAGAAAGACAAGAGAAAAGACAAGTGTGAGATGCAGGGAAGAGGTAGTAAATATAGAGATAGGGGTTGTGAAAAGAGAGTAAGTAGAAAATGTAAGAATGTAAGTAGAAAATGTAAGAATGTAAGTAGAAAATGGGATATAAAGAAGGGAGAGGTCCATACTGTATAAGCCATTTTTCTTTTCACGTGTACATTGTAAACATTGAGGAGCTAAAAGCAAGTTTTTAATTTGTAAATGTAATATGATACTGTAGGAAATTTTTAATATAAATAATTTATATTAGAACATTTTTCATAGAAATTTTAAGTGAAAGTACAGAATATTTCGACTGTTTTTTATGAAAATTTCCATGAAATGTGCTTAATATGTTTCTAACTATATTCTTCTAGTAACTTTGAAATAATGATACAAGGAGTGTTACTACATAATCATAAAAGCTTAGTGTCATTCAAATAATACAACATAAAAGTAATTATTGCTAATATACTTCTGCCCAAACTTCAAACTACTCATAATTGACATAATACATTAATTCCATACATTAATATACCTGATAGTTTTCATGAAGCAAGCCACTTGTAACTGACATTATTTGATGAACAAAATGAGCAATTACATTTGTTGAAGGCTGCTTGTTATCTGATATATTTGGAACATATCTTTATTGATCTTAATTAACCCTAGCTTTCACTAATTCAACCTAAAACTTTCCCTGCCTTGAATTCAGCAGCATGACTTTCTCCTTCTCTCTCTATCTATCTCTCTCTTTTTCTCCCTGCCACATCACTCTTGTCATATCCAATATCTATCCTGTGAAAAGGGAATGTACAACATCATAAGGGAGGAATTAGTCTTCTTTCTCCCATTGCTTCTGTCATAGTGCACCAAAATCAAGTCAATAAATAGCATCCGGTAAAATCATTTGATTCAGTTTCAGAAAATGATAGCAGTTTGTCTCTCTTTAATCTGAGGGAAGAGCAGGTAGCCGGAAAGAAATTGAACAGTGCCTTTCAAATTTCAAGTGACTTGTTGCTGATAGTTTTTTTTTGTTTTGTTTTTTTTACAATTTCTTAGTTCATTTGCAGAGCTTCTAATTGAGAGAAATGTTATATTGTATCACCTGTTGCTATAAGAACTTTGATAAGTCTCACCCTTACTGCTTCTTAAAATGATTTAAAAAAAAAAAATATTTCTTGTCGCAGATACTTAAATATAATAATAGGTATGTGAGACTATTTGGATCCTTACGATGTTAGGGTTTTTATAGTCTCTCCTATAGTTGCTTGCTGCAGGTTGAGTATACCTAAATATGCTTTTTACTTTAGAATAACATTTGTATACTGTAAAATATTTTAATTTTTTCATATGTATTTATACATAGAATGTTCAACTGATCTCTTTTTCATACTTTGTAGAATTCCATGAAAACTACATATTAAAACTTAACTCCTACTCAAACTTATACATTTGTTTGATTAAATTTTAGAAAGTTATTAAAATGGTGCTCCAGCATGACCACAACCACATGGCTGAATCACATAAAAGGAATAAAATGAAATATTTTTTCAGTTTTATAATTCCATGTAGTTGATTACTTTTTTGCCATTTTATCGTGTTTCTTAACCAAACAAAATTGGAGAATATTTTCACCAGAATCAGGCAGGCTTTATATTTGCAAGAATACTCAATTTATTATTGTTACTTTAGGACCAATGTACACTGGTCATGCAGACTTATGTCAAGAAGTTGTTAATAAATTCAACTCTATGGCTAGCTGTATGATTATGTTTCTGATGTAGCTGCCACATAATTTTCAAACTTTTTCAAAGATACATTATTTCTGTTGTTTTTGTATATAGAATATATTCATCAAAGAAACTTTGCACAGACTAAATTTAACTTCTAAAATATCTTTACCATTTGCATTTGTAAAACACTGTAAATTTTATATTCTTTAGACCCTTTTATTAAAAGGAATTAATATTATTTATGCAAGATACTTTCACAAAGTTTATCAAAGCATCTCAAACTTGGAATGAAATATGTATCATTTCATCTAAATAACCACCCATTTATTTACTAATCTCATCCTAAAATTTTATCATATTCTCCTTTTTTTTTTATAAGAATTTTGCAGAAACAAGATTTTCTTGTGACTCTTCCATAGTTTAAATTTTTCTGAATCAGCTATTTTTTTTCTTCTTATGACGCCTTAGTTTGGAATGTATTTATCAGTTAGAACTATTATCATCTTGAAATATTTCTCAAATTTATTTTATGCATTTGGCTATCTTTAAATAAAAACTACAACTTTGATAACTACTTAGTTAATAAATATATATTTTAGTTATTTGTATGTTGCTATGCTGCTGTTGAGGGTGATGATTGTTGTTAGTACCTGTTAAGTACTGAGATTGATGTAATTAATTAGCCCTTTCCCCTATAATCGCTGGCCTTGTTCCAAAATTTGAAACAAATATTACTAGCACCGGGGGCATATCCCCCTCCATCCACATTTCAGGCCTTGTGCATATAATAGAAAGGATATTTATTATTATTATTATTATTATTATTGTGGCAAGCTGGCAGAATCATGAGCATGCCGGACAAAATGCTTAGCAGCATATCATTTGTCTTTACATTCTGAGTTCAAATTCTGCTGAAGTCAACTTTGCTTTTCATCCCTTCAGGGTTGATAAAATAAGTACCAGATGAGCACTGAGGTCAATGTAAGCAATTAGCCCCATCCTCCAAAATGCTGGCCTTGTGCCAAAATTTGAAACTATTATCATTATTGTTTTACCTCTCAGAGTGCTCTGTTTTATTTGCTCTGGTTGATTCTGTGAGAGTGGGCAGCAACCTGTTGTCAGTGGTCTCACTGGGTCTCTTTCCACACTTTATATGCTTTGATACTTGGTTGTTAATGATCATGGGAGGCATTCAACATCCAAGTACAAATCTCAAAATCGTAGCTGTCACCAACAGAGCAGCTTTTGGGGCTTGCTCTGTTCTCATGTCAATTCCAATTTCTCTGAACTTGGTTGTTAGTGTTCCAAGTTCCCTACAACTACTGGAATGACAGACACTCTCCTCATAGACCATTCTTTCAATTTCGTCTTTTAGTAGTCTGTACTTTTCAATCTTTTCTAGATTCTTGTCACTTATGCATGCATCCCAGGTATTGCAATATCTATAGATTATTATTATTATTATCATCATTCAAAAGGTAGATGAGAGTGACAAGACTGGTGAGTGTGAATGGGCTTATCTTGAGTATTCTTTTTCATGTAGGAATAAAGAAAGTGGAAACGGGCACTTTTAATGCTTTAGAAATGGTAGGGTAATCTGAGCCTTTTGTGTGAGATGGAGTGTGGGTTCCCTGAATTACCCTGCTGTTGGAGAACTTTTCTTGTTTGAGTTTTATTGTTATGCTTTTCTTTTTAAAATTCTTTTTGATCAATATAAACCCCCACATTTTGTCCTTTTGTGTTGTTGCCAATGCCTTGAGCCTTTATGACCAATAATAAAAAAAAATCATTATTATTATTGTTATTATTATTATTATTATTATTATTATTATTATTAAGGTTGTGAGCTGGCAGAAGCATTAGCACACCAGACAAAAAATGCTTAGCTTTCCATCCTTTCATGGGGAAGGGGAGTTCAATAAAATAAGTACCAGTTGAGCACTGGGATTAATGTAATTGACTAGCCCCCCCTCCTCTCCAAAATTTTCAGACCTTGTATCTATTGTAGAAAGGATTATTATTATTATTCTATGTTTGACTTTTGCTTTGCATTTGTACAAGTTGGATCCAAGTCTCACCCAGAGACCTCAAGAGACAACAAGTTAGAAGTTCATGCATTATTATTATTATTATTTTTATTATTATTATTGTTATCGTTAAGGCAAGCTGACAGAATCGTTAGCACACTGGACAAATTGTTAAGCAACATTTCATCCATCTTTACGTCCCAAGTTCAAATTCTGGTGTGGTCAACTTTACTTTCATCCTTTCGATATCGATAAATACCAGTTAAGCACTGGGGTTGATGTAATCAGCTAGCCCCTCCCCTCGAAATTCCAGGCTTTGAGCCAATAATAAAAAGGTTTGTTGTTGTTATTATTTGGATTGGTAGATTATCATTATTTTGGGGGTTGATAAATTAAGTACCAGTGAAACACTAGGGTTGATGCAATTGCCTTGTCCCCTCCTCCAAAATTTCAGGCCTTGTGCCTTTAGTAGAAAGGATATTATAATTATTATTATTATTTGATATGTTAGGAGGCATGGAGGAAAACTGCCTGCTACCTTGCTGTAATTTGAGTGTCAAAACATTTGTACAGGATGTGTTTATCGTAGCTGTTTTTCATATATTGTGTATCCATATTTAATATACATAACATCACGCTGTGGCAAACGGATTGGTACACATGTTTGTTGAACTTTTTAAAATCCTTTATATTTATATACTCCTATGTGATGGCATGCAAACAGTGTTTTGTATGTAACTCTAAAAGTGAAAATTTAAGACAGTTGTATCAATTTCAAACATGTCTTATTTAATACATTCTTTCTTTATTTTTTTTTTCAATATCTGCCAGTTAGGGGGATTACATTGAAATTAAATTTTGAAATTGGCCACAAGAAAGATGGTAGAAAAAGCTCAGGGTTGACTTAAATATATTGCAAGTTCCAAGTCCAAATTTCAGCAAAACCAACTTTGCCTTTAAATTCCCTACTAGTTATCAAATAATCACCAATAATTGTCAGCATGTGACAGTTGTAAATGTGCATCACCTTCATACAAGCAATATTGTTTGTTTCCAACCATCACTGGGAAAACATGTGTGACCATGGGAAATATTATCCTGCTTGGAAACAGGTGAGAGTTGGTGTCAGGAAGGATGTCCAGCCATAGAAAATTCCATCTGACACATGCAAGCATAGGGAAAATGAACATTTAATGATGATGATGATGATGTTGACTATATTGTCCCTATTGTAAAAATTTAACCTTGTGCTTAATCAGGAAAAAAAAAAATCAATATTAGTCCGACCTATCTAAAATACAACTTTTCCAATAATAACTAATGTGTAGATTATAGAGTAGCTTGGCTTTAGTAAGAGACTGTTGTTGAATAGTTCCTAGTCAATTGTGTTTAAATAAACCTATGGCGCAGTAAAAGCCAATAACCAATGCAGAAGTACTTTGGGAGTCCTATTTATGCAAATGTAAAATTTTTAGTATGTTTATTTGGCTGTGGCTATCTTTATTGTGGAATGAAATTTTGAACTTAAATGTATTGACTCTACCTTAAAGACACCAGGGTACTAGTTGATTGAGATTTAGCTGCCACATTCAGTTGATCAAACAACTCAATGACTTGATAGGAGATGAACTATTTAGTGAATATTTCTAGGTTGTTCCTGTTTTTTGCACAAAGCATGAGACTTCTCAGAATTAATATTGTTAAATGAATGAATGACATAATGAGGTAAATTAGGACTATTTTATCATTTTAAACTCCAGATAATTGTATTGATGTAACACAATGTCCTTTCCTTTCATTGATTCTCTGGCACAATGAGACATAGAGATGAAGGGAAATATATTTTGGTCACATATTCTAAGGGGTTTCTAAGTGAATGACACTCTGTAAAAGGCATATAATGAAGTAAATTATTTCCACCATGCAGTTCGATACTTTCTACAGAAAAAACAAGATTAAACAGTCGAGAGTAATAATCTTCCCAAATTTCATCTACATGTAGTTAAAAGAAAAATATAATCCTTAATCAGTGTAAGTCATAAATCCTTTAAGCATGTTTATTAATCATTATTGTTGAGTATAACAACTTACCCACAACTGTATTTGTAATTCTCTCCAGGATTCTGCTTTGCTTCAACAACGCCACTCATCTCCTTTTGGCATTTGTACTGTGCACAGGAATAACAGGAATCAGCATGACACAATGAGATAGCTGTAGAAATAGAGGGAAAATATACAATGGCTTAATGAAACAGCAATTGACATACATTACAAAACACTTATAGGGATAGAGGGTAAATATATTCTGAGATTTAATGAAACTGCTATAGAAATATGGAGAAAAAAGTACTATAGAAATATACAACATCCTTTCTACTAAAGACACAAGGCCTGAAATTTTGGGGGGTGGGGTGGAATAGTTGATTACATCAACCCCACTGTTTCACTGGTACTTAATTTATCGACCCCAAAAGGATGAAAGGCAAAGTCCACCTCGGTGGAATTTGAACTCAGAACGTAAAGATGGTCAAAATGCCACTAAGCATTTTGCCCAGTGTGCTAACAATTCTGCCATCTTGCCGCCTTATAGAAATGTATAATATCAGCACAGAAATAGAGAGACATAACAGATAATTAATATATTCATATAGTTTGCAATGTGGGAATAAAATAAAGGTAAAATGACTTTCATGCTTCAGTGGCCTTTCTACAAAAATATTTTCAAACTGTTTATAACTGGACCCACTGCATGCATTTTGGTGTGCTTTGGAACAACATATTTGACCCTTTAGCATTTAAACTGGCCATGTCTGACCCAAATACTCTACCTATTTTATGTTCAAACCAACCAGGTCTGGTTTTTTACACCTACTCTACAATGTCATTTTAAGATTAAACAGTCACTTCATAGAAATCTCAAAGCTACAAGATAGAGCCTGATTAATTCAAAACAATGTAAATAAATAATCATTTGATAAAATGAATTTTTATTAATAAAATTGCCAATCTTTAATTGTGGAGAGAACATATGGAAGGGGTAGATCCAGGAAGATGTGGGACGAAGCGGTAAGAAAGGATCTTCAGATATTAGGCCTCACAGAGGAGATGACAAGGGACTGAAACTTCTGGTGGTTTGCTGTGCTTGGGAAGAGACATCAAGCTAAGTAAAATCATGGCCATCCATGCACACAGGCATGTCCTCTACATAACTCTCTCATCTGAGAGATTCTAGTCTTGTAGGCTTGTGGATGCTGGTACCATGCAAAAGCATCTGTGCCAGTGTCACATAAAAACACCTGTGCCAAGGCCACATAAAAGTGCCCAGATTGATGTCATCTTAAATGCATCCAGTATACTCTGACTCTGTAAAGTGATTGGTGTTAGGAAGGGCATCTAGCTGTAGAAACCATGCTAAAACAGACAAATGGAGCCTGGACAACTCCCCAGCCTTATCAGCTCCTGTCAAACCGTCCAACCCATGCCAGCATGGAAAATGAGACGTTAAACGACGACATAAAAAAAATTTTTGTTTTCTTAATTTATCACAGTTTATTTATTTTCTTAAAGTTTTTTGATCAGAGATATAGTCATGGCAAAAATTTAAATACAAAATGTAACAAAAACTACAAGCTTGTTTCAGAATACCATTGTATTTTCTTTGAACTAACTGCTTCAACTTCAATTAAGCCATAACAGTATGTAGTTGTTCTTTTTCTCATTTTATCTAAGTCATTGCCAGTGTTCAACCATTCAAAATTAGTCTTGAACAAAAACAGATTTCCCAGATTACTATTTACTGAATAAATAATATGTCCTTTAAAGAGTTCAATCGAATTAGTTATAACTCTGGAATGTCTGATATCTTTAATAATTTAAAATCTTGAATGGTTCATTTATATGCAGACATTTTGGACAGCATAGGTTTTATATACTAACATTTTTTAAAGTACACACATTAGCCTTGTTTACAAGTGAATTGTAAATGTGAAGCATTTTATCATATGCCAACAGTTCTCAATTACACTGAAATAACTTGGGTATTAAGAGAATTAGAAAATTGCTTTTAGTTCGGTCATCGAGAAAATAGTTTAAACAGAAACATATTAGTGTTGGTAAATGTGCTGGCACCCTGATAATATTTTTCTAGACAGTTGTCTTTGTTCAAAACTATAAGGCATTTTCTGTTAACTCTCTGAAGTCTAATGTAATTTCATAAATTTCCTTTCTGACTTGTGTATTTTTCTACTTTTCAAAGTGTTCTCACTTCCAAATCATTTTTCTCAATAGCTAGAATATATTTCTCTTGTGTTAATTTCAGGTAAAAATGTAGGCAGTAAAAAATGCTTAGAAATTTTACCCTTTTAATAATTTAGTCTGAAAGAAACAATCTTCGCCATTCTCCCCATCATTTCTCCTATTATGTAATGTTCATCTGATGTTGGTATGAAAACAAATATTGGGGATGTGTGTATGTAATCAATTTATAAAATACTGGATCTGAAATTTTGATTTCTTTTTTTTTTTTTTTA
>NC_068985.1:21323645-21328768 GCF_001194135.2 Octopus bimaculoides
CTTTTAAGAAGCTATTTTTATCCCCACCATTTTTAATTTTTTCATTTTATGTTATTTGCTCTAAAAATAATTGACCATTCTAATAATTTATAGTTTCTGATTAAATTGTAATATTCAGCTCAGTCAACCTCTATTAGTATCTGTAATATAATGGGAAGTTTTATGCTTGATAGTTTGTTAACATAAAATAATCTAAAGAGTCAATTTAAGAGAGAAAAAAAAAACCTTTAGAGATTTTTATTTACCATATCACTATCATGGTGACTCATTCTGAGATATTTGAAGGCCAGCTGACTTTCTTTGTGAACTGTGGGTAGGGGTAATCTTCTCCTTAAATGTAAATAACTACAAAAGGCAGTATTTTGGCTTTTGCTCACTTTATAAATTTTAAAATGATTAAATGTTAATCCATATTAACACTTGATGCTTATCTCCAATGTACTATTTTTTAAGTTAGTTTAATATAGTTAGTTTCAGAGTTATCATTTAACCTCAGGTCAGCCTTAATTGAGCAGACTTATGATCAAAAGTTTTCTAGCCATGACCATCCCATATTTAGATTTTTTTTTTTTTTTTTTTTTTTTTTTTTAAGGGAGTAGGATGACTCTGAGGGAGATTTTGCTGCTAGTTTTATCAAGTTGAATGACAGTATAGAGGCTCCTTTGTTGGTTAACTGTGATAATTGATATGAGCAAAAAATAAGACAGCAATTGAATGAATTGGAAACCATGAAAGATGAAAATAGCTATGAGTTTATAGTTTGGAAAACAAACTGAACTAGAAGCCATCTTGGGAGCCCTCTACAAGATTGTTCTTCCTGCTATAACTGGCATACTGTCAGTTATGATAAGAGTTCCAGTTGATCCAATCAATGGAACAGCCTGCTTGTGAAATTAATGTGCAAATGGCTAAGCACTCCACAAACACATATACCCTTAACATAGTTCCCAGAGAGATTCAGCATGACATAGAATGTGACAAGGCTGGCCCTTTCAGTTACAGATACAACTCATTTATGCTGGCTGAGTGAACTAGAGCAACAAGAAATAAGGTGTCTTGCTCAAGGACTCAGTACATCACCATGAATCAAACTCACGACCTTATGATTGTAAGCCAAATACCCTAACCAGTGAGCCACACATCTTTTACTTGCTCTGTACAGCAGTAAACAACAATCAGATTCTTAATTACTTTGTTGTGATTTTACTTTGTAAGAGAGAAATGCATGATTCTGAAAGATCTGGTATATTTGTTAGTCTAAATTTATAAAGAACACTGATAAACCATAAACATGAGTAATTTATTCAGGGTGACTTCTGCCTTGAAGGTGACAAGAAAATGTTCAGACATACTAACACCAATATTTATTGTATTATATCGAATTTGAGAAGCACATGAGGATTTATATATATATCTATATATTTTAAGATTAATCAACATAATCAAGCCTAGAGGCTTGTTTGTTTTTCAGCCTGGAGTGTTGCTGCATTTTTGTTTGCATATTTTAAAAATGGTGAATAAGCTAGATGAGTAGGATACTGTATATCTAAAATTCACTTTCTTTTTGAAATGTGAAAAAAAAGGGAAAAAAACTGTCATAGAAACTGATAAACTGACAGAAAAAGAACCAAACTATGAGGCTCTGCTTTTACTCAATACAGTATATACGTTTCTTCAGTGGACTTATTTCTCTTTTTTGTCCCGAACTAGTGCTTATAATATCTAATATCACTTTACATTAAAACCATAATAGTTAATTCATTCTTAATAAATAGGCTACAATTATTATTTTGTTTTTTTTTTCTTTGTTTTTTTACATAGTTCAGTTTTTGTCATAGTTCAGTATTTGTTCAGTTGAAATAAAAATATTAATTTTTGTATCAGGATAGCAACATTTTGTTGCTTCCTTTATCTAATTTTGCTTAACTTAAACTGTGTTCTAAACTAAAGAGAAAATCGTAGTTTAGTTAACCTATAGATTGGTTTACAATTTCTTGCATGGATGAAGGAAACAGTTCTGGGTTACACACGAGTGTGAGTCATTATAAAATGTGTGATATGTTTACTATTTAATGAAGAAAGTTTTTAATTTCTATTAAATGCTAAGTTATTATTAGTAAAAGTGATTAAAACTGAATGTAATTTGGCTGAGAAATGTGATATTCTGATATTCCTTGCATGCAAGAGGATTGAAAGTGAACAAGTAAACATAGACTTGGCCCAATTAAGAAATCACTCTTTCAACTTGAAGCCATCAAAGTAAATTAAATGTATATCTCTCAGCAGAGACTATCTAAAATATAATTGAGTGCAAATCTAATTATTATGCCTAAACATTTGTATAAGCACATGATTTAAATTCACCATTCATAATGAAATTTCGGTTATTCTTTGATATCACTTGACGTAATCCAAATAAAAATGTGCTTTGGCATAAAAGTGTATGTACTGTGCTAAGATCAGAATCTGATATGTGGATATTTGGAAGTTCTTATAAAAGAATCATCCTTGACATTTTGCCAATGATTCTGTCTAGTTTCAATCCTTCCAGTGAGACATCATAACCTCTGATTTTTATATATTAGCATGGGTTGGATAGGGGTTGCAGTATGGCTTAAAGCCATTCTTCAAAATTCTGCATTGTCTGTGAGTCCCAACATCTCTAATCTTCACCTTGCTATCTTCCCATGTCTGTCTTAACCTTCTTCTGCTATGGGCACCTTCTGCAAAATTAAATGCCTTGACATTTAAATTATTGCACAAGAATAATTTGAAACGACTGAAGAAAAATTTTTAAACCTTAACAACTCAATTGCTGACAGCATGTATACATAGGTGACATTTTCAAAATTATTGTCTGTAACAAGTTATTTTATTTCTTTGGAAATAATAACTTCTCAGAACAACATATACAAATTGTTATTGTGACTGATTATAAAAACACATGACAGTATTTACATTTTCAGAGTCAGTAAAATTAATGATGGAAAACTAGCTGTTCAGTCTAGAAACATAGATCTCACAAAAAATTTGTCATTAGGTATCTAGTTCAAAGTAGTCTCACTTGTTGAGACGAGAAAACTTAGACAGCTTTTCTCTGCAACAGTTGAAGTATGTAGAATATATATGTGCCTGAGTAAAGAATGATTAAGTACATATCCAGTACAACTAAATGTGGAAGTTTGATCCATTTTTACTTTATAAAATAATTAATACATATTTATATATATATATATATATATATATATTTTAATGTTGGAAGTAATTCTAAACTGGTTATTCTTGTAAACTGAGGAAGTGTTAATTTCTAATGGTTTTACTTTATCCTGTTAATGTAAATATTTCTTCAATATTTATATTCCAGTGCACAAAACATATTCAATGTTGTTTATTCTTGAATTCACATCATAGTATCCTCTTATATGATTTTTTTTAATAACACCATAAAGTATAATCAAAATCTAATTCAGAAATCTTAGACACTTAGAAATGTTGTTTTCAGTATATATTGACAATAAATCTTTTATCTTTTACTGGATTTTGTCATTGGTCTGCAGCCATGCTGGGGCACTGCCTTGAAAGGTTTCATCAAACCGACTTCAGTATTTATTTTTAAAATCTGGTACTTATTCTCTCAGTGTCTTTTGTTGAACTGCTAAGTTGGGGGATATAAACCAACCAACACCAGTTGTCAAGCAGTTGGAGGTGGGGACACACACACACGTTCATGGCAGACTTCCACATAATTTCCATTTTCGAAATTCACTCACAAAGGTATTGGTCAACTCAGGGCTTCAGTAAACGACACCCAAGGTGCTGCACAGTCAGACTGAACCTGAAGCCATGTAGTTCCAAAGCCAACTTCTTAACCACACAGTCATGCCTGCACCAAGCTGGTACTTACACATGTATACTACAAATACTAGATAGGATTTCTCTTCCATTAAATGATCAAAGAACAACTGACTAGTCATCACAAAAAATTGCTCTGAACAAGAGAGGTTATTTGTAAACAAAAAATTCTAAGCAAATGAATGCAATGATTTATTTTCGTATGCATACTTTCTATATAGAGCAGATTGTATTTTGGTATAATATAAACACATATCTCCCTTAGTACTATTAACAAAAAAAGAGGAGAGGGGGAGGGAGAAAGCCCTTTTAATTATATAAAAGACCACAGGTAATGTTCTTCTTCAGTACTTTTTTAATAGCTCTCTAGATTACATGCTACATTTTTGTTCATATACATGATTAAATGGTTTCTACAATATGTTGAACATTTTAAGTGGCATTATGCCAATGTAATAAATCCTTAGCAATTATTTGAAGGTGTATTCATTTTCATAATAATTTTCATAAATCAATACTTCTAATTTATATGATCCTGATTTCATATACTCTGTTCAGGAAAAGCCAGATTGGCTCCGATATGTAAGTATCATGACATCATGGGTGTCATAGAGAACATAAAAATGGGTGTAGGGTTCTAAAAAAATAGTTTTCAGGATAATTACAAACATATGTAAGTAATGTTTCTTCCCAAAAAGCAAATATCACATGCCTTTTAGAAATTTTTCTTATGTCTATGACCTGTTAAAACAGGGACAAAAGAAGTATCTTTACAACTAGAAATATTTATCTTCTGAGCAACTAATATAGAATTTCCCTTTCTGTGAGAATTATTTTTCTTTCGTAAATACCTTCTCGAAATATGTTTTCTCTTTCAAACATATATACATTCGTCATGGAATATAATTTCCTTATTGTCTTTAATGCTTATACTTACAACATTTGTGAACAGAGTTCAGCTAAGGCATTACAAATATTATGTTTGCTACTCTTTCAACATTCTATCAAAACATTATCTTTTGGTGATAAATAAATGTACAATGCATTTTCATTATAGGTACAGGCATGGCTGTATGGTTAAGATGCTTGCTTCACAACCACATGGTTTTAGGTTCAGTCCCATTGTGTGGCAACTTGGGCAAGTGTCTTTTACTATGACTCCTGACCGACCAAAGCTTTTGAGAAGATTTAGTCAATGGAAATTGAAAGAAGCCTGTCATATATATATATATATATATATATATATATATATACTCTTTTACTCTTATTTG
>NC_068985.1:21328778-21353823 GCF_001194135.2 Octopus bimaculoides
TATATATATATATACTCTTTTACTCTTATTTGTTTCAGTCATTTGACTGCGGCCATGCTGGAGCGCTGCCTTTAGTCAAACAAATTGACCCCAGGATTCATTCTTTGTAAGCCTAGTATTTATTCTATTAGTCTCTTTTGCCAAACTAAGTTATGGGGACATAAACACACCAGCATTGGTTGTCAAGCGATGGTGAGGGTAGGACAAACATACACACACACATTATATATATATATATATATATATATATATATATACACACACACAACAAATCCACTCACAAGACTTTGGTTGGCCCGAGGCTATAGTAGAAGACACTTGCCCAAGGTGCCATGCAGTGGGACTGAACCCAGAACCATGTGGTTGGTAAGCAAGCTTCTTACCACACAGCCACTCATATGCATTCCTAACTTTGCGGACTCATGGGTGCGCTAGTACCACATAAATACACCTGTGCCAGTGCTGTGTAAAAGCACCCAGTACACTCTGTAAAGTGGTTGGCATTAGGAAGGGCATCCAGCTATAGAAACCATATATATATATTTGTGTGTGTGTGTGTTAGTGTTCCATTGTTTTTACATTGCATGATAACTAAAAAGTCCCTGTTACGTAAGTGAAGTTCTCCATTTCCAGTCTTCCATGGAAACTTGGGGAAATAGATGAGGGTTGGTGACAGGAAGGGCATCTCACCGAAAAAAATTTGCTTCAACAACAAATTCCATCCAATCCATTCAAGCATGGGAAAGTGGACATTAAACCAATGATGATAGCTCTTGTAGTAATATATTTTTTCCCTCTCAGAGTGAATTAAATTACTTGACAAACATCGTTCACCTTTATTTTGAAACAAACTAATTAGTGACCAATGCTTTGTTATTATTTCATTAAAATTGTCCCTAATCTACATAAATGTTGACTGTCACCAACACTAATTACTCATATTTTTACGTCCATTTTTAACTCATCTCAACTTGAAATTACATCCAAGTTGTTCTGTTTTCGTTGATGAGATTTCATTTCTACAGAATGTACTACTTAAAGCACATGAACTTGCCTGTTTATAAACGCAAACAGTTGAGGGTATGAGCTGAACATCCACAGTCACTAAAGCAGTGGTTCTTGACTGGGTTCCATATGGCCTTAAGAGGGTCTACGTAAGATTTTTTGTTAAAATTTGAGCAATAAATTGCTAAAAAATTGCTTATACTTCTACAATATACAAAATATTTTATCAATTTTTTAAAAATATTATTCCAAATGATATTTAATAATAATAATAATAATAATACACTAGGATTTTTTTTTAAACACTGAATGGCTATGAGGGTCCACCAGAGTAAAATATGAAACAAAGGGGGTCCATAGATAAGAAGTGGTTGAGAGCTACTGCTCTAAAGGAAGCTTGATATCTAAAGGAGTTAAAGACCAAACAATGATGAACCTTTGACAAGCCACATATTTTTAGGTGATATGCCAGCCATCCAACCCATACCAGCATGGAAAGCGGATGCTAAACTATGATGATGTAATGGACTTGGGGAGGGAAAAAATCTCCCTGCAAGATCACATTTATAAGCATTTACCTAAAACCAAAAATCCTGTTGTCTGCGTAAAAAGATTTGTCATCACTGACCTAAGGTATATTTTATGGGCAGGAAATCAGTACACAGCAACTCAGTCTGTTATATGCAATTAATCAGTGTGCAAGCAGTATAGTAAATGCTGAAGTGATCACTCATCATTATTGTTGTTTAATGTCTATTTTTCATGTTGGCATGGATTGGGTGGTTTGACAGGAACTGACAAGCCAGAGGACTGCACAAAGCTCCAATGTTTGCTTTGGCATGGCTCCTATGGCTGGATGCCCCTCTTTTAGTGCCAAGCACTTCACAGTATACTGAGTGCTTTTTTTTTTTTGCATGGCAGGAACACTTGTGTGGTCACCAAGTAACTTGAAATGCAAGAGCCCTCAACTGAGGGAAGGGATGTCACTGTTTGGAGGTAGTTTTATGCCAGGTGACGAGAGGTTATGGTATGATTAGAGGGACAGAAACAGGTGTTTTGAGGTGTGCATTCAATTAACAAATGGAAGCCTTCTTGGAAATATTAAATGTTCTGCTGGCTATATAATATCATTTTAGTTTTGGAGGTAGAGCTACTGATGGCAACATATTCAAGAAACTTGGAAGAATTTTAGAGGATTTCTATCCTTATTTAAGATAATAAAAAGATTGTCTTTTTATGTTGAAAGCAACCTGTTATATAATAGTTAAAAGCGAGTAATAAGTTCAGAGGACAACCTGATCAAAGAAAAACAAGTATTTATTTATCATTTTTTAATGTATATAATTTAATCTCTAAGTGACATTTTAAAACCATTAAATTTGAGTCTGTATCATCAATAATAATATTCATCTATCAAAAAACCATTTTCTATAAATATTTGTTGAAGGTAACATCTAGATCCATCATTATAAATGATAATTATAGAAAACACAGTGCAATCTTTCTTCCAAATTGCTCTGCATTAGTTGAGTAAATACAATGTTTTAAGACAGATTCACATTTTTCTATAGTCGTTCAAAAACCTCAACTATATCATCACATACGTATGCTCACATATACTGTTTATTTTCAAAGTAGTGGATGACTATCCCTTACCTTAATAGTAGTGTTTGGCAATTTTTAAGAAATATTTTTAGATGTTTATTTTATACAAGAGATGCATTATTTCTTCTAAAATCTATATAACACCCACCTTCATGCTTAAAAATGTGAATTAATACCAGCCTAGCCCTTTTGTTGCCATATTTCTGTTGAAGTCATTGCCTTTGTTTCAATTAATTCTAAAAATAGCTGAGAATTTAGTAAAATAACTGTCATTATTAAGTTGGTATTTGGAACATAAATTAATGTGAAATTTTGATGGGAAGTTTTAATCTGGGTCACTTTAAAGCAGGAAGTACTACTGTCCACCCAGGGGTGGTCTCAGGTGGGTTGATATCAAATGGGTTAAAGTTAACTCTATTAGTTATTTTAAACTTTCTCAAATGAAATACTAGTCTCCTGAGACTGAGTATTTCATTTGAGAGAAATCTTTTTTATTGCTTATCCAAGGGAAAACAACTTTATACAGTAGTGAAAAAATGAAACTAAATCCTTGGAGACTGGGTCTCACAGATGAAATGACACAACATTGAGATGTTGGGTAATGTGCAAGCATACTCAGCTTCTGCCGACATTAAGAAATAAATGCTGAAGTATTAACAATGATAATAATGATTACCTGGCCTTAATACTTTAATCACTTCTCACTTTTTTCTCAACAGTTGCTCGAGGCCACTTAGCACACTATAGTACAGGATTTCTTATACTGCTTAAGAAATGCTGTACATCTACTGATAATGGTTCTTATTACCTGAAAAGAGTCCCACTATACTTTGAAGGGAAAAGAATATTGTCTTTAGTTTCTAACATGTTTAAATTTATCTCTAAAGGAATCCTTTTTCCAACTGGGCTATAATATCTGAAATAACACACCTAAAATAACATCTGCTAAAATAGTGCTCTTCTTAAGAGCACTATTCAGAAGAAAATAAGTCGAGCATCATTAAAAAATAACATACTTTGAATGACATTGATAAAAATACACTATTAACTCAGTTATTTACAATTTGAGATGTTTATAAAACTATGGAATATCTGCATACATTTGTAAAATTAGATATATACACTTAGTCTCTTACTCGAAGATAGCATAGTCCTTCCTGTTTATACTCTGAAAGACTTAAGTTAGAACTAAGTCAATACAATATCAACCTGATAGCACTGTTGCTGCATTGCAACTTATTCCAAGCTATCATCCAGTCCACCTAGTTTATAGGTAGCCTAAAGAGGTACAGCTCACCACTGTAAGCAATTGGAATCATGTGTAATTGACATGAACTTCATTAGCTTCCAGTAGTTATCTCAAATTCTGTCTTGAGTACAGTGTGGAGAGAGATAATCTTTACCAGTCTAATGTCTTAGATATATAACATAAATGCAATCTTCAGTGGTGTTCCCTAAGTCTAACCAGGTATTTTGAAAATCAAATATGGATTATGATATTTATAGCAAATATTTGTTACTGTATTCATTTTATTTTTAGATTTTAAGATGAGTTGGACTTGATAAATATTTTTTGAAATCAAATTCAATGCATAACTGAGTTCGTATAAGATTGACTTTGAATTAACCCCTCCATGGTCACTGTCAATAAACTACATGAGATTGGCATTTTTGCATCTTAGCCTTAATATCTTCATTTATCACTCTCTCACAAGTGTACAAAATGTTAGTTTTTATCTCTTTCCTCATATTCACCTCTTTGTATTAGTTTTTATGGAAACAGATTAATATCATATCCACATGGCTAAAAAAACATGCTTATTTGTACTTAACAAATTATAATTTTTTTCTCTTTTCATCAGTTGGTCTTGTACTTGGATTTTAACCCTATCAACTAGTTTCTTCAGATTCTCCTATTTTACTACACAACAAAATTGGTATTGTACATAGTGAAAAATATACTATTATAATGTACCTGTCATTATCCCTCTCTGAGGATTGCAAGCTGAACCTGTAACTTGGTTTCAATTTCTGGTTGTAGTCATTTCTCTTGTATTGCTAATAATAACCTCTTGACAGATGTGATCATCTATCTTCCTTTTTCTCCTTTCCCTTAAGATATCTTGGTCTGGATAGTAGTACTGTTAACCTTGTAGTAATAGTCAGACATTGCAAGTTTGAGAAAACCTTACATTCATTCATGTCTTGCATTGCAGTTATGGATGACCTACTAAATCACACCACCACCAATAACAACGTTATTCTTAATCTGTTAACAACAATACTAGGATAACCATTAGTGTCTATAAATGGCCCTAAAATAATATTCATCATCATCATCGTTTTAACATCCACTTTTCCATACTTGCATGGATCAGACAATTTGATGTGACAGATTTTCTTCAATGAACTGTCTCTCCTGTTGCAAACCCTCACCTGTTTCCAAGTAAGGTGATATTTCCTCTTGTCTTGACATGTTTCCATAGAAAATTGTAACCAAGCAAATGACATCGCTGTACGATGGTGACACTCACTTACATGATGGGCCTGGGGTCATAGTATGAGACACTTGCCATACAGTGGGACTGAACCTGAAACTATGTCTGTTACTCTGCATAACTAGAATAACAATTAGATATCCATCCCAACCTACAACACTCTCCAACTACTACCCCACCAAGACTTCTACTCCAGCAGCTGCACTGTTTAAGTGTCTATTTACACTCCTTCCAAAATAAAACTGTTCAAATTTAAAAGATTAATTCCAAAATAGCATTACTTACACTCTGCCAAACTTAAAAACATTGAAATATCATATCCACATACATAGGAAAAAAACCTGTTTTTTTAACCATTTCTTACATTTAATAAAATATAAATTCTATACTTTTTTTTCTCTTGGTTGTTGTTGCACTTGTTTTTTTGACCCTATCAACTCTTACAATAAATTAGTAACAGACAGATTATTTAGGAGCAGTATTAAACTTTAAAACATTATGCCATGATTCACTTTGGCTTTTTTTCTTTTTCAAATGGTTTAGTTGAATGGGAAATGGGTAAACCCATGCAAAAAAGTTATCTTCAGACCAGAGGCCTAGCTTGAATGCTATCACCTGAGTGGCCCCTACTGAAGATAACCTAAGGTCAGTAGGTGGTGTTAGACTGAGTAACAATTTAAATTTACCAACTAAGAAACAGTGTTTTGACAGTTTGTTGTTGTTTAGCAATATGTTGGCCTTGGTTAAGTGGTCCTATGATCAAAAACATTCCAATCTCCACTCTCCTATTTTTTTTTAAGCATCCTCTTTCTCATAAACACTACGTCATCCAATGAAATCTCAATGTGCCAGCTTAAGACAGTGGAGTGTGACGAGTGAAATATTGCTGCTATTTCTAATAGGTCTCCTGCTGAGTTGCACAAACAGCCCTTTGTATTTTGATTGTAAGGCATGATGATACACTGTGATGGTCTGCACCATTTATATCAGTTCACCTGCATAGCAACAGCAGCAGTAGCTTCTTCAATATTTTCAAATTATTCAATTTGTGACTCTTGACTGTTTCAATAATCCTTTTGTGATGACTGTCTAACAGGGCTTTCTATCTTTGTTAATTTTAAAAATAAGTGAGAATTAGGAATAGTTTAGGTTAAAGTACTTAAAAGAATTTTTTTTTTGTTTAGTACTTATTGAAATATTGTATTATTATCTTTCATGTATTAAAACTATTTCAGCCCAAGATTTTAAATTAAAATTTCAGAATATTCAGTAAGAGGCACTTACAGGCGGGACGACATTAAAAATATTCCATGATACTAAAGGTATAACCTTATGGTTACTGGTTTATTTTGCAGTTTAACATTTTCCAGATATCCAACAACATGTTTTATAAATGGCCTGTCACACACTTTAAACAAGAATCACATTTATTGTTGGTGGTATTGGCAGACTTTATGTATCTAGTTCCGTTTATCTACCTATCTCAGGTTTCTTGCAATCTTTGCCAACATGTTTGTGTCCATATAAAACTCAACTTATAGTAATTTCAATTCACTAAGACACGTTACTCATATTTCACTGTTGTTTTTCTAAATCGGTCCTCTGACCGGACAGGGCAGTCCAAGATGTACAGACGAATTGGCTAGGATTAATATTTTGAAAATTGAATGACACATATCTGCTTCTAGTCGTGTTTTAACAGCTAATTCACAGAATGTCTGTGCTCAAATCATCTATCCTTACAAATCATGAACTACGTCTTTATTTAACTTTAGAATTTAATAATCATGCCGATAGTTTGTTAACGTAGGCCGCTAAAAGTTTTCTCCATTCACATTTCATGTGTTTTATGTATTTGGTTTAAAATTTAAGTTTCTTTATACTAAAAAGTAAAAAGAAACCAGTTTTACACATATCCTGATTATATTTTTTTAATCAGATAAATGAGTTTTGTTTTCATGAGCTGAGTGTAAACTAATCGCAGCCTAGCCTCAAGTTAACCCTGATCAAGCAGACCTATTTCATCTGTAAACCTCTCGTCTTTTGTATATTAGAAACATTGTACAATTACCCTTTAGGAGGTAGGATGTAATTTGAGGAAGATTTGGTTGTTATTTATAGTTAAGCAGAGCAACCGCTTAAAGGTTCTCTCATTTTATTTAAAGAGTTTAAAATAACTCCTTTTCTTTCACTATTGAGAGTTTTTGTAGTTTTCTTGATATAATTTAACATCTGTATATTAAACCTTCAATAACTATACCAGAATAAGAATCATAGGAACAAACTGAAGATCACAAGAGTAAATTTTAAAATATGAATCCATGAGTAAAAATTGAGATAATGTTTTTAAATAATTTATTCAAATTACCACAAACATTTCACAAAATTTATAAACTATTTGTCACACATTCTCGGGCATTTTTTTTAATAATTAGAATTTACTTTTAAAAGCGAGAGAAAACACACGGTAAAATTACTGTTCGATCAACAAACACCTAGGTGTGTGTTTCATACCACTTAAAGGCTTTCCTTTTATCGAAAGCGCCCAGTCGCACCAATCGACTGCTTACTCTTGTTTTCCATTACCGGCATATATTTAATTCACCATCAAATGAATGGAAGGTTGGGTTGACCCTCCCAGAATTTTTACACTGACAATCAGAAGTAATCATCCATTCCACCGGTAAAATGGCAAGATATTTCCCTTTAGTGGGTGCCTTAAGGGTCTGATTTCGCCCAAACTACATATCTAAATTACATCATTTTTTTTTTTTATGACCTATTCCTCTTTAATCGTAGTTAAATATTAATACAGTATATATTATTTAATCATGAATTACGTGATGAGAGATTATTTGTCTTTATTTCTCGGGAGACCCTTGACTGACCTATTTTAGAATTATTTCGTGTATCACAGAAATAATGTTCATAAAGTTTAGAGAAATTGCACTTGAAAGTATTCCTATTTCTACATTATGGATTTGAATAAATGTACTCTTCTTGCTGATTTTGTCAGTTCGAGAGCACGACCGGGAAGAAAAAAAATTAGAATTAAAATAAAACGGTCTACTACTAACAAGTATTATGACCCAAACTAGTATTGTAATGATTATTATCTGAAGCTCCTCATTTATTATCTGTAAATCTAGTAGAATATAGCGTGACCGCAGCACAAGTTTAAATAAGCGTGTGTTTGCTGTGTACGAGCGGTGGTACATATTCAAATCAATTTAAAATCTTTCTTACCTGCAATAAAACATAAAAAAGCTAAAATTATACTGGTCAAAGTCGTCTCTTGTGTAGATGGAGGATCTGTAGTTTCCATAGTTTGCAGTTCATATGATCAGTGGATGTGAGAGAAAACTCTGGCAATGCTGACAACACAACTAAGCTATTAAAATTTCGGTGCGTTGTGACTATAATGTATGTAGTAGTGACAGCAGGCAGTAGTAGCAGAAGCAGCCACAGTGGCAATGGAACAGTTTTATCAAATGAGAAACATCAGTTTAGGTATCGCCAGTTATATGTGCTTCTTCTCTTCCTCACTCCTCCTCTCTCTCTCTAAATCAATGGAGTTCGTTGTAGGCTAAGAGTCCGCGGAAACAAATGATAGTTTGTGACGGTAGACACACGTCACGGAAATTCGTAACATTGAGCAGGGTCCTTCTCCAAAGAAATAGGAAATGTACTGATTAATTGTAAATAACGAACGTAGCAAACAAAGAGATGGGATGGGGCAGACAGAAAATGATAGGTCACAGGTTGGGTCGACGAAGAGAAAAGTGGATCTGAAGAGAAGGAAGATAAAAAGTTAGGCATAACATAGTTGTACACAAACACGCATGTATACACACACACACACACATACACACACACGTTTATTCAAGTGAGGTGAATAGGCTGAAGACGCGATAGTAATTATACGCTCTCACACGGGGCATGGCCACTAACATACAAATCTTTGTTATATACACATACAGATAAAGGAGAAAGAAGCATGCGATGCAACAAATGAAAAAGTAAATAGGTTCAGAAAAAGTAAGTAGGGCCTGGAATGGGTCAGTTGATGAAAAAAAATGTAAGAAATGTTTGCGCTAACTGCAAACAGTGTTACAAGAATATAGAGAAAAGATTCGAAAGAGGAAGTTGTGGTTAGGAAAATGAAAAGCTGTCGTTAATACTGTTTGAAGAAAAAGTACCCAAGATGAAGATGAAATGCTTCTTGTTTATGCTGATATAAGAAGATCCATGGAATAAGTGGTCTGTAGACTAGTCTGACAGCCAACTAGTTGGGAAACTCCATACAGCGGCAGTGGTCACCCAAACGAAACCCCCTTTCGCTTACATACATTGCGATAAAATACGGGAGATGAGTTTGTTGTTTAACCATAGAACTACACGAATCGAAGAGACCTTAGTTTAAAGAACAACCTTGTGTTGTTCAAAAGCCCATCTCGTCTTTTTTTTTTTTTTTTTTTTTTTCAGGCTCTGAGTAAGATTTTGCGCCGCTATTTCTAACAGGTCGTATAACCACGTACTTGGTGCCCCGTTGGTTCATATAAATCAAGTTTGTGCAGATGGTGTGAAGCAGATTTGAGCTGGTTATCACTACGGTGTGAAAGATAAAGTGACAGATTTGCCCTGGAGCAGAGGCATTTGTGGGTTCTGGGCTGGATGTGATTAGCCGATATATCTTCTAACCATAAGATCTCGTTGTTGGAAAGTATAAAGTGTAAGGTAGTAACGCTGTTATGGGAGGACTGTTAAGTGGGAAATAATAAAGAATTCGGTCCCTAGATAAAATATAAATATGACAGAAGTCCAATACACGTAACAGGTCGGAAAGAGAGCAGTGTTAACGACTTAACGAGAGTGACCCCTTAATAGGCTGAGCCGAGAACAGTGGTAAAGCCTAAGGTTTGTTCTCTTTTACTTCATTGTTACTACTATTCATGTTTAATGACAACAGTATAAAATAAAAGTCAATTATTCACTTTATAGTCATTGTTTATGCTTTTACAAGAGTGCTTATGTCATTTTTTTGTTCTTGTATGATAGACCTGTTTTCTTGACTGTCTCATTCTTTCGCCGAGAAGTGACTCAGCTTCCTCTAAGTTTAGTGATTATCAGCCCTTCCTCTGTCATTTACCCCCTCTTCTCAACTTGATGTAGTTCGCCATTTATCTGTCCTATACATCCATAATGTAGACTAAATAAGTACAATGGGAACTGCTTATTATAATCGCTGCTTATACTCAGCCGTTATTGTTATAAAAAATGAATGGGTCCCAAAACACGATCATAAAAATTGTGATATTTTTCTGTCTAAAATTATCAGCCGGTTATTTTTCTCTTAAAGGTTCCCTCCCAAAGAAATCAATAAGCGGCTTCCACGTAACAAAACGCACACACAATAAATAAATAAATATATATATATATATATATATATATATATATATATATATACATATATATATATATATAAAACCCCTCAAGCAAAAGTTGTATGAAAATTTTTTTTTTTTTAATATTAATTAGAATGAATTTACACCCTTCAGATGTTAAATTTACCTCTGGTTAAGTATCACTATTCTAGTAGCTGTATGTTAGTCATGTGTTGTTTTGTGTGTGTTACTCATTCATGAGTAAACCATAGAAAACATCTTCATACTTCCATCCCAAAAGCATTTTTAGCTGAACTCTTTACGGAACACTAATTCTAACTGCACCACCACTCTGATTACATTGGTTTAACTAGCATTTGTTTTTGTTTTTACTTGACTAGTTGCTGTCTATGCAAGCAACATTTTTTTTTTCCGTCGGAATCTATCTCATCTGTTTAGTTGTTGTTATTGCGGTGCTACTACGTCCAATGATAAAGATGTTTTTATTGCGGTATCCACATCCGATGAGGAATATTGGAGTCGTGGTTATTTGTTAGCTGAACAAGTTTACACCGCGTAGCAGAATCGATAGAGCGCTGTTGTCAGATGCGTCCTTTTTTTATTCTAAGTTCAAACCTGAGATGACTACTTCTCATCTTTCCCAGTTTAATAAAATAAGTAGCATTTAAAAACAAAAAACGTAGAGGTGGTGGTGGTGGTGCGGCAAGTTGAAAGAAGTGTAAGAGCGTCTAAAAAAAATGCCTTTGCTACAATTATTCTTGGCTCTTTGTGTTCTGAGTTCAAATTCCGCATAAGTCACTTTTGCCTTGGCGATCGGTTGGTATCACCTAACCGTCGATAAAATAAGTACAAGTCAAGCCCTGAGTCGATGCAATTGACTACACCCCCCCCCTACAAAATTCCAAGCCTTGTGCCTATGATAGTAGTAGTATAGAGGTAAATGGTTGAAGTAGCTTAGTACCCAGTTGCACTATTTAGTTATGTTCTTTAACTATCTGATTTAAGATCAACTTTGTCTTTCATTCCATTGACGTTAATAAAATAAAACCAGTGATGTACTTAGTCACATCAGCCAACTATACTGATTCCCTAGAAATCTGTAGCCTTAAATCAAGACTAAATATTTATTAGCAATGGAAGCAGTATCAATACCAAAAGAAAATCTTTATATCCAACTCAATATAGATGTGTTAGAACATCAAATACTACATTATTAACCTTTGTGAGATCCTCTCATATAGGCGCTTGGGGTATAAAAGCACACATAGATTGTCGCAGACAAGAATCGTCTGTTAAGAGTACCAGAATTCCATATCACATGATATCAGTCTACTGGACATCCTCTGTGAGAGGCGTCCGGTCACCACATACCAGACAAATCTCACTGCTACAATATATAGAATATTAGCATTGATGTCACTAATAGACAGCAGGCTTATCAAAAATTAATTATTAGTGACGGAAGCAGTACATTTTTAGAATTGTGATACCACTCTTCACTCTCTGTTTAGTTTTGCATACAGTTGTCATCCATATAACATAGGGAGTCTGCAAGAGAACCGCTACTAGTCTACTCACAACCCTAGAAATATCAACCAAATTATTCTCTTATTTCACCCTACTGTCTTAAAAAATGGACAGACACATTAATGTAGAGTAAAATCTATTTGCTAACGTAAATTGGCAGTCTTGTGCATTGGTAGCCAGCTGGAAAAGATGTTTTCCTGGAGCTAAAAAAGGTAGTAATGTCGTCCAAGCCAGGACTGCCAATTTACGTTGGCAAATAGATTTTACTGTTACTACTTCTCACTCAGAGATTAAAAACTAAATGTTTTCCTCTTCACAAATTAGTGTAGTCCTAGATAAATTAATTATGCCTGATTCAAAGTTAAACAACAGCATGCAACATAGACTCGCACTAATATGACAACTTAGTCTGTTGTAACAGTACAAATAGCAAAGACTAAAACATTCAAAATCTTTCTAGTGCTAGTCATCACAACCTCTTATGATTTTCAAGAGCATCTGCACATATAATACAAAAACATTGCCAAAACTATATCACAAAGATTAGACTGTCATCTTCAGAGCCAAATTATGCTTCAGTACTATTTACTTAAATGGGACAGTACTGACATCATATCTGTTACACATGCAAGCATATAGACCATATCCAAAGGAAACACATTTGGCTGATTGACAAAGGTACCGCCACTTAGCTCACAAATGCACCAGTTCTTCTGTTTGTTTCTTTTACAACTACCACTGGGTGCTGCTGTCTCATGACCTTTGACTAATTAATTTAGAGAGCTATTAACAATTTAATGCTTTCAGAGGTTTTCACTTATTTTCCTCATACCTCTAATCAAAAACCCCATTTTCATGTTAAAGCAGTTGTTTTTACAATTAGTGCTTTCTGACTCACAAAATAGAGTTACTGCCAATTATCCTGCTAGGAAACTGATACCAATAGAATAATAAGACACATGGATTCTGAAAGCTACAGATGTCTGAGTGAAATCAGTGAAATCTTGCAATTTTTCAAAATTAAGCACTTTTATGTCATTTTGGGACTTATTTAGAAAATTTATCATCATCATCCAGTGTTTTAAATCTGGGTTTTGTCCCCATTAACGGGGCTGGCCAGATCTACCTCAATGCCATAGCAACCGAGGTAGGCAGGTGTAGCCCACCCCAACCTTTGGGCTGGCTGGTGCCCATATTCCTTTGCTATCATGAAGGTTTTTTGGAGCTGGATTTTCTACAAAGAGCATGCCCTTGCTTACCCCCAACCTCAGTTACTAGACACGAGTGATCCCAACACCAAGGCCTCTACCATTATCAAACAACTAACTAGCTGGAAAAGTCAGTGTTTTTTATTCTGTCACCAGCCTGCAATGTATATCTCATCAAGATACTTGACTCTCAACTGCCCAGTCCACTTAGCTATGAGAAAGTGCCTTAAGGTGCAACAGTGCTATAAAATTGACAAGTATTTTTCTTTCTTTTTAATTCCTACTGCTCATGAGCTTAGGCCATGGTAGAAAAACTAATATGACCTTACCATCAACTCTATCATCACAATGAGCTTGTATGGACAGATTCATTTAATATTAACAACCTGTAAAGATCTCTATTGTCCAAACATGCTCCCATTGGATACTGCTAAATACGAAATCCTGTCATGTGTTGGTCTGACATCAGTTTGTTTGATATGAGATATTTTTCAGATATATTTTACATACTAGTTTTTGTCATTATTATATGTTTCTATTTGCTTTATGTTTCACACATTTTATTAATAAAATATTTTTGCTGTTAATTTCTTCATTAGGGCCATATTACTTGGGTAAATACAGCAGACAGTATATTGATGGAAGTAGTAATATAATCAGGTTTACATTAGGAAAACCAAAAATATGTCTATACTAGCTCTAATACAGTATTGATTTCTATATCACTTTATTTTCTTACCATGTTTACAGTAATAATGGTTTGTCAAATTGGCTATTCTTCTTCATTAAGGGACTATTATTGTATTTGATGGCATAAAAGGCACACAAGCATAATAGACACCCCAATTTCAGCAATGCATAGTCATAAAAATTATGCATATAGGAGGCCCAGGGGTGATTTTTCAACACTTTTTTTTTTTTTTTTTTGAAAAAAAGTGCATCTTATATACTACTGAATATGATAATTGATATAATGAAAGATTGTTTTTCAGGTAACATTATTATTTTCCTATAATACTGTCTTTCTCGGCTTCCAAAAGTTCTTTCGACTTATCTGTGGTCGTCTTACTTCAATGTTTCCTATACACACACACACGCTTCAGTTATCAGTTATCTGACCTGAATCCCTTATTTATTGAACATGTCTAAAAGTACAGAGATGTACTTTTGTAATTCTCATCCATCTTCTTAGTTTATTATCTTCTTTCTCTTTCCTTAGATTCACTCAAATTTCTTAGCAACATCATTTAATGTTCCATATATATATAATATTTTCAATATGCACCTATATAACTTGCCACTTGTAAAGCTGTTTGAAGTATTGTCAAAATATAATGATAAGAATTAGATTTTTCTTTTTCAGTGAAATCTTGCAATTTTTCAAAATTAAGCACTTTTATGTCATTTTGGGACTTATTTAGAAAATTTATCATCATCATCCAGTGTTTTAAATCTGGGTTTTGTCCCCATTAACGGGGCTGGCCAGATCTACCTCAATGCCATAGCAACCGAGGTAGGCAGGTGTAGCCCACCCCAACCTTTGGGCTGGCTGGTGCCCATATTCCTTTGCTATCATGAAGGTTTTTTGGAGCTGGATTTTCTACAAAGAGCATGCCCTTGCTTACCCCCAACCTCAGTTACTAGACACGAGTGATCCCAACACCAAGGCCTCTACCATTATTTTTAAGAAATGTGGTGGGAAACTAACTCAGGAAGGCAGGGGCACTACTCCCTGAGACCTCTTTCGGTGCTCCCCTACCTAAATTTAGAAAATTTATAGTTTTAGAAATATTTCTTTTCTTTTTCATAAAAATTTAGCTCAAGGTTGTTTTAAATATAATTCAAGCATAATTGTATCACTAAGAAGCTTACTCTCCAACTTCATGGTTTCCGGTTCAGTGCCACATGCAGTACCTTGAGCATGTGTCTTCTATTATAGCCCTGGGCTAAGTAATGCCTTCTCAATGAATTTAGTGAAGCGAGATTGTGTAGACAGCTGATGTGTGTGTTTGTGTTTGCCCCACCGCCACCACTTACCAGGTGTTCTCATTTGTCTATGCTCCCATAACTTAGCAGTTCAACAAAAGAAACTGACAATAAAATAACAGACTTAAAAAATAAATTCTGAGGTCAATATGTTTGACTAAACCCTTTGTGACAGTGTCTGGCATGGCCATAGTCCAATGATTGAAACAAGTAAAAGTAAAAGAAAAAATTGTGTGTGTGTATACAAACGTACATATATACAGACATGACAGAAGTAGACACCCTTATAATCATTAAAATTTATTTAAATCTGAAATTATACATTCAAATTACTTATTAATTTTTTTAATGTGAATATTTAATATTTAGTAGACATGCCTTTAGCATTTTTCAATGCAAGGACCCTATCAGGCATGTTACTGATCAGATGACAAATATTCTCTTGTGGAATTTCTTGTCAAGTTTCATGCAGTAATCTCAAAAGATCTGGCTTTGAAGATGTTTTCTTGTTCTTTTTATGAATTGTCCTGTTCAGTAGGGTTCATATCTGGTGACTGGCTTGGCCATGGAAGCTTTTTAATGCCATTTTCATCCAACCAATCTTTGGTCATTTTAGCCATATGACAAGCAGTCTTATCTTTCATAAATAAAGAGCCTTCTTTAATCATTTCACCACTGGAGATTGGAAGGAGTCCTTTCTGTAATATGGACACATATTTATCTGAGTTTGTTTCCCTCACACTTCACCAGGTCTAATCAACCATTGCTCCAAATTGCTCCCCAAATCATCACAAAATAGCTACCATGTTTCATTGTTGGCTACAATCTTTTCACATCAAATTCTTGATCACAGAGTCTCCAAACCCACACTCGACCACTGTCAGGAAATACAGCAATTCTGGGCTCATCAGAGAATATGACAGTGTCCCAAAATGCTCACTAGCCAATCTCTTCTCTGCTTGATGTTGGCTGGTCAAAGAAGTGGCTTCCTTCTTGCTACTCTGCTATAGTAACCAAGTTTGTGGTGATACCTGACAGCTGTTCTGGGACTGACATCAACTTGTTCTATACCAGGGGCCTTGCAACAAGGATTATCCTTCACACTTCTCTTAACAAAGAGAAGGGTCCTATCAGAGGGCCCTGGTTGATCTGGATGAGGTGATGTGGACTTCTTCCCCCTCTTTGGTGAATTGCACAATCACTCTATTGACTTGTAGAAAGTAGAATCCCCAAGGTTTTCTGCAATTTTACGCTGACTGTGTCCACCTTGAGAATGACCCACAATGCGGCCTCTTTGAAATGCAAACAGTTCCAAGGCTTCTTTTGTGCACGACATGATTAAACAGTCACATATAGGTCCTAAAACACAAAAATGTTAATTAATAAAAAACAATGTTTTATGGAGTGTCTATTTACTTCTGTCATTTCCTGTGCATATATACGTATGGATATGAAAAGTGAAGAATCATTGTTATAATCTGACGTCATGTCTAACATCAACTAATATATACTCGTCATTGTTTCCCTTATCCACTTTCAATAGCTATTACCAAGTAATATATTTCCTGTGAGTATTTCCTGGTTCTCTTTCCTGGTCATTCCAATTTACTTACACATTATATCATTCCTATTTCTTAAATGTTTATGGAAAAACATTGTGTTTTTGTGTATATAGATCTATATACTTGAGCTACTGCTGAATCTCAAGTCAACTCTAATCAAGCACATCTGTAAATAAAGGCATTCTTGTCAGGATCTCTTCTCTTTTCGGACATGGTGGGTCTAAGACTACATTATCCAATGTGTCTTTCTATTTAGGCAGTAGGATTTAATTTGAGTGAGATTTAGCTGCTTTTCCTAGCAGGTTAAGTAACCACAAAGGGTTCTCTCATTGGCTCAATATGTAAGTTTGTGTATGTGTCTTTACTATTCTCAGTCATTGGGCTGTGGCTATTCTGAGGCACCACCTTCAAGAGTGGTGTTAAGTATATCAACCCCAGTAGTTGTTTTAGGGACTTCAGAAGGACAAAAGCACCAATTGAATGTACACAGGATTTGGATTCAGGTGGGAAAGGGATCATCATCATAATTTAATGTCTGTTTTCCACGCTGGCATGGGTTGGAGGGTTCAACAGGGGCTGGTCAGCTGAATAGCTGCCCAGGCTCCATATCTGCTTTGGCATGGCTGGATGCCCTTCCTAACACCAACCACTTTACATACAGAGTGTACTGGGTGCATTTACACATCACTGCCACCAGTGCTTTTACATGGCACTAATACAGGTGCTTTTTACCTGACACTGGCGCCTATGAGCTCACAAGATTGGGAATACTCAGCTGTTGAGGGATTCAGGACATAACCAAATACCTCAAGCTATTTTGTCTAGTGTCTCATCATCTACCCATTGTGTGCATGTGTGCACACGCATGCACATGTGCATATAAGCATGTCTCTGATGTTAAAAATTTCACATTGCAACCTATGGTTCCATGTTTGATCCCACTCTGCAACATATTGGGCAAGCATTGTCTGTTGTAGCTTAATGTTGGGCATTGTCTTGTGAGAAGAATATGGTAGACAAAAATAGTGCAGAAGTTTGCCACGTGTGTGTGTGTGTGTGTGATGCATATATGTGTCTGTGTGTACATGTGCACATAAGTTTGACATTTATTTTCAAGGTGGGACCCCAGCATGGATGCAGTCCAATGGGTGAAGCAAAAGATAAAAGACACACTTGTACAACATGCCCATTGTAAACTTGTGGATGCACTCCAATGAGTGAAACAAAAGATAAAAGATATATACGCAGCACACTTGTACAACATGCCCATTGTAAACTTGTGGATGCACAAGAAGTGTAGTGGGATCACAGTCATATGTTGTAGACTCACAGGGCCAGTTAGCAATAAGAGAAGTACACATGGAATAGGTTTCTTTTCATAACCCAAAAATGTCTCTAGAAGTAATTGATAACTTTGTTACCTCAATGATCTTATTAGCTATAGTGGAAAGTATTCTGAAAGCATAGTTGTAAGAGTAAGGTGTTCAGGGAGTTTATTCTTTCAGCTGTCAACAAAGCGCTTCTGTCTCAGAGTGAAATAAGATTGTATGATCTTTGTACACTAACTGTGATGTTGCACGGTAGTAGGACATGGCCCCTGAATGCAGAGGATTTGTGAAAGCTGGAAAGAAGTGAAGCAAGTATGCTTTGATAGACGTGTAACATTAGTGTGTATGAATGACAAAGCACAATGAGCTGGAAAGAAAACTGAAGATAAGAGGAATCAGATGTAGAGTGCAATGGAGAAGAGATGCAGAACGTTGGTTGTACAAAGAAGTCCTAAGCATTCCATATGGAAGGAACATGTGGGAGAGGGAGAGTATTTATTTGAGGAAATCACAGGAGGAAATGATTAAGTCGGGTCACAAGAGTCTGAGTCTCATGACAGCAATGACAAAGGGCTGTGACAAGAAATGAACTGTCGTACTGAAGAATACTCACCCAGCACATGAATTTATGAGAAACAGACACACAAAAAAAAAATGACAATAGTAATTAATAGAGGTTGTAAGTCTATATTTGGGTCTCTCTCACCCATTATGTTCATGTTGAATCTCCCTGTCAATTAACCATCCTGTTACTGTCTACTGCTACCTCTCTCTTAATTATACTCACTCATCACTCCCCACTCTCTCTCCCTCCCTCTCTCTCTCTTCCCCATCACACAACTTCTCTTTCATTGATTCTTTTTTCCTCCATCCCCTCCAAGATTATAAATTTACATTTCTGTCTCCAAGATATATTAATTTCAAATTTTGGCATGGGGCCAACACGTTTCAGGAGAGGCAGTAAATCAGATACATTGACTTCAGTGCTCAACTGGTACTTATTTTACCAACCCTGAAAGGATGAAAGGCAAAGTCAACCCTGAATGAATTTGAACTCAGAACATAAAGATGGATGAAATGCCAGTGAGCATTTAGCCCGGCATGCTAACAATTCTGTCAGCTCGTCACCTTATATCTATAAGATGTATTGCTATCTAGTATTGTGTCCAGGCCACAAATATATTGGGTCAGGTGTAAACCTCAGTATTTCACTGGTACTTATTTCATTGAGCCTAGTAGAATGAAAGGCAAAGTCAACCAAGGTTGGACTTGAACTCAGAACATAAAGTGACATAGCTAAATACTGCATGGCATTTTTTTTTTTCTGCTACTCTACTTATTTTGCCTGTTTATCTATCACTCATTTTGCATAAGAAATATTGATGAAATATCTTAGGGCTGCTTTTAATTGTTTAACTATTGTTGGTGGAATCACTTGCTTTTATTGAAAAAGAAAATGACAAAGTAAATTAAAACATTAACTCTAAATATTCACATTATTTAAAGCTGTGGTTCTCAACTGGGGTCCACATGGCCCTTGGTTGGGGCCCATGTAAGATTTTGTTGTTAAAGTTTATCTGAAATAGATTGGCTATACTTCAACAATATGCAAAATGTTTTAATTTTTCTTATACAATTCCTAATAGTGTTTAATTATGAAAATGTAATAGGATTTCTTAAGCACTGGATTGCTCTGAGGGTCGAGTAAAGTAAAATAGGAATCAGAAGGGTCCACAGGCAAAAAATGGTTGAGAATCACTGATTTAAAGCCTTCAACCTGTCACTTCATTTGTTTCAGCCTTGTAGCTGTTAATTAATTCATTTAACCTTAAGTTGGCTCTCATCAATCAGGTCTAAGGTCAAAGTATTCAAGCCATAATTATCCTTTTTTTTTTCCTATAATAATGAACAGCCAGACTACATTATTCAATGTATTCTATTATTTATGGTGCAGTATGTTTTAATGGAGATTTGACTGCTATTTCTACCAAGTTGAGTAACTACATAGAGGTTCTCTCATTGGCTCACATTTTGATCAAGTTCAAGATTTATACACTGAGAATGCTTCACGGCTAAGGAAGCTTTGTTTTCCCCTCTTTTTAGTTCATATTATTTACTGTTGTATTTATGGTTATTTTACGTTAATCTTCTTTAAAAAATTGTGTTTTGCATTTGGAAAAAGTCTCACTAATCTTCACTTTTTTAATATTATTGTTACATATCATTTCATAATATAAACCATGGTTTTTAGTTGTAGTTGTCATAACTGAAAAGCAGAAGTTATTCTTTTAAAATAACTAGAATTCATTACATCATAACACATATGTATTAATCTTTTTGTTTTGTTTTGTTTTGTTTAAATTGTTCTTTGTTAAAATTTATATTGGCATGGCTGTGTAGTTTAGAAGCTTGCTTTGCCACCGCATTGTTTCAGATTCATGACACCTTGGACAAGTGTCTTCTACGATAACCGTGGCCCAACCAATGCCTTGTGAGTGAATATGGCAGATGGAAACTGTGGTAGCCTCTCATATATATGTATATGTTTGTGTTTGTCTTCCATTACTGCTTGACAATTGACATTGGTATTGGTTTGTTTGCATGCCTGTAACTTTGCGATTCAACAGAAAAGACTGATAGAATAGGAAGAAGTATAAAACTTAACAAGATAAATACTAAGGTCGATTTATTCAACTAAACCTTTCAAGACAGTGCTCCAGAATGGCCGTGGTCCAGTGCCTGAAACAGGTTAAAGAAGATAAAAGAAGGCCATGTATCTAGGTTTTTTTTTTTTTTCTGATCCTTAAAAAATATTAAAATAATTTTGGCAAATAATTAACTAAGAAATAGTCTTACTAATCTTTGTCTTTTTGTTTTCGATTTTGTTGTTACATATCATTTCATAATATAAACCAGTTAAATTTGTCATGTTTCTTACAAGAGCAACTTCAAGTTCATTGCCACACCAAAATTATATTTGTGATATCTGATTTCCATCAGGAATTTATTCATTTTCCTCTTTTCTATTTTTCTTTTTTTTTTCCTTAAATACTTAGGACAAAACTAGTCCTTATTTCCAAATCTTGTATATAAATACACTTTTCTCCCCTACTAAATTTATATATAAAAAAAAACAACTATTTGTCTTACATATCAGTTTATTCAGAGACGCTTGCTTTATATTAACCAGTAATCTATTCTGTAATCTTTTAGACTGGAAACTTATTAGTTGACTGTTACTTATTTTAACGATCTTAAAGCGATGAAAGGTAAAGTCAACATTGGCGAGCTCATACAACAAAATATGCCTTGTCATTAAAATATTTTTTTTAGATTTATGTTTGTGGCTCTTGTGCATACAAATTTCTCAATTCCTCTGTACAGGATTTTGTAATGAAAGAAATTATAGAGTTCCAAGCAAAAAGCCATACAGCATTGAATTTTGTTTCCCTACATTCTGTGTTCAAATTCTACTTGGTCAAATATGTTTTCATTCTTCTGGAATTGATAAAATAAGTATCAGTAAGTTCATTGTCAGCTTGTTTGGAATGTTTGATTTAGTTTCCATATCATTTAAAAATTTATTCTGTAATAATGTCCATTAAGAAGTAACATATAGTCTAACACTAGAATCGGTCCATATTTTAATGGCATTTATTTAGCAACAATCACTCGAATGTAGTCAAGTTTAACAAGTTTTCAAGTAGGCAATAGAATATTGAAATATATGTTATAAACTGTCTTGTTGAATACTGTGCCATTTGATTCATTTCCATTTGCTCTTTCTGTTTTATTTAAAAGGTAGTTTTCACTCTTGCATACATTGACCAATATCTTTAATATACCATCATCTATTTAACAACTTGCTCTCAACCTATTTAAGATTAGCTTGCACATGTAATAGATTATAATACTTTGTTCATTTCTTTCTTATTTCTACTGCTGCTTGTATTTCATACATCTAACATGCAGCATATAAGCTGCCTTTTCATATCAAAAGGTAATCCCCTTATTATCATTGCCAAGAGAAACATCTGTTTGTAGGTGTGGGTAGAAAAAAGTCAGTATAAGGGTGGGTGGATGTGTAGTTGATGACCTTTAGCTCTGTAATCATCACCTTGACCATCATTGGCCTTTCATCCACATCAGTAAATTTAGACTGATGAAAAATTTGGCCAGAATTTAAGTCTTTAAATAGGCTGACTAGATATAACGATGATGAATTGCTAGATTTAATATTAAGTATGATAGCTAGGTTTCCATTTAACTGTATCTTAAACTCCTTAACTATGCTGCAAAGTCTTAGTTTTTAACTTTTTCCAGTTCTCACAAGGCATTAACCAACAGTTAGCTTCCTCTGTATTCTCTACATTATCAAATGCAGGAGCCTCTAACAAAAATATTGCCCTGATAATACAGAATTGTATTCTTCCAGACTCTTCACTTTCACTTTCTTACTCTTCTTTATTTCCTCAGTGAATGAAGTTTTGAAGCATATAATTATTAAATTTTAAGAACTTCAAGATTTAGATAATAAAACATATTGTGGATATTAGACATTTTGTTGAAAATATTTAATGGTGGCAATGTAAAAAAAAAAAAAAACATTGTCAGCCAAATTTGAATGCCTGAGCATATTTTTTTTAGAATTTTTATTTTTACCTCATATATGCTTCTTGCTAAAGTTAGAAAGGATTGGGTTCCTTTGTAGAAGATATCAGATACATGTACATTAATCAAATTCCTGGTTTGGTTTCTCTCATCAACAACACAATTTCATTCCTTTTTATCTACAAAACAAGATTTCTTCTAAAATACAAAATATTGTTGTAGCCAGCCATAGTTTTGTTTAATCTATTTGCAATTCTTATATAAGGGAGGAAGTAAGGATCTATTACTTTAAATAAAACAGAATCTCATAAACGTTGTCCCAGAGGACCTTCTGGAATAACAAGACTGACACTTTTTATATGTTGGTTATAGTTTGTCATGAGAAAATATAGTATTGAAGTTGTGAGAATAAATAACAAGGAAACTAAATGGTTCTTTTAACTAGTGAATTTTATACTACAGAATTAACTGATAGTCAATTATAATGGGTTATAAACTTGAAAATTGAAAAGTTTGAATTCCTGTTTGTTTATACCAAAACCAGAAATGGAAATATGTAAAAAGTTAAGAAAAATCTGATAATGAGATCCTACTTTGAGTAGATCCGAAATGCAAATAATTATTATTATACTGTTTTTTTGTTTTTTTTTAACATTTCATTCCTGTCACATCTCGCTCATTACTGTATGTATGTTTTCATGGCAACCAGTGGTAGATTCTTAACAAACCAAGTCTTTGACCTTGTTTCAATTCGCAGCTGGAACTTATTTGTTTATTAATGCCCATAGGAAAGGCATAAATCTATAAATTTCCTACTTTCTTTCTTTCTTTTTTAGTCTCAAGCTTATGTAAAAAAAAATTTAAAAAACATGCATGCACACACACACACACAATGGTTATACACACATGAAGACAATCTAAATCTAATTTTCTTAATTTACATTATTATTAATATTATCAAATCAAAATTCATATTTTATGCATAATGATTTTAAACTATTTAAATATTTTATGCTAGCATGTATTTGGTTATGCAAATGAAGCTATCATCAGCCACTTACAAAGAAGTATAGTATTGTGATTAGAACAATATGTTAGAGCTGATGACCTTTGGCTCATTAAGCATTTTTCGGCCATCATACCTTTCAATCAACATCTGCAGCTTTAGACTGATAAAAACTGACCAAAATCTCTTTGTCTTTAAATAGAACAAATTTAAACAGACTGACTAGTTATAATCATATTGAAGTGCTAGATTTAATACTTTATACAAAGTTTGTTTCGAAATCTGTACAATTCAAGAAAATTTTGTATAAATGGTTGATTAAAAAAGCTTCCTTTTTCACAGAAACTTTTATCAAAGTTTTAGAGTTTAGAAGTACAAGAGAACATTCATAAATGGGTCAGTAACGTTTTTGTTGCAACAATGCAAAATGTTAAGAGTTGACAGCAGATGTTTATCATGGGTGGAAATAAGAATGAGCATACTCTAGGGATCAGTAGTTTTATTTGCAGCCTATCTTATTCATGGTTTATGTAAATGACATGTCATCATTAATTTCAAATATTTGCAACCTTTTTGCTTTGACTATAATATATTCTAGACTGAATGACAATGAGAGTATTAAAATATTGTGAAAAGATTTGAATAAGCTGAATATTTGACCTGGTTAACAGTAAATTTCTTTAAAATATTTGGGATTGCTTGAATGTACATTTTCCCCAAATTTTATCAACAGAACCATATTTTTGGAGCAGTTTACAAAGTAAAATAGTTTGCTTTCAAAATACCAGAGATTGTGCACCTGCATATAAGATAACAGGAAATGTCAACCTCAAAAGATAATTTGGAATTCTGCCTAGAGGTCATTAATATAAATTATTTTAGAAAGATAACTGGGTGGCTTGACTGTAGGCCTTGAATTGAATCAAAATAAACTGGCAGTATAGATTTCAGGAATACTGGAAGTGCATGTAATTCAAAATATCTTTCTAATATACAGAAAAAGCATGCTACAAAATGTCAGCATTTTCTAGATATACCTGTTAGTTGTAAAATGTTAAGATATGTACTTAGTCACTTTGTCTTGTATATGTTTCCACTTCTTTAGAGTTGATAGATATTTTAACAAACTAGCTCTTGTGAGATCTACATTGGAGTAGTGCTCACATATCTGAGTTAGTGCTGCTTCTATATATACATGTTTAAGACCACATCCGAAATATAGGTCCTGATGTTGATGCTTCAACACCAACTCACTGACTTGCTGTTCTTTCTCTCTCTCTCTCTCTCTCTCTCTCTCTCTCTCT
>NC_068985.1:21353966-21359903 GCF_001194135.2 Octopus bimaculoides
AGTGTCTGTACTCTAATATCTGTTAAAATATATAGACGTAGAAGTGGCTGTGTGGTAAGTAGCTTGCTTACGAACCACATGGTTCCAGGTTCAGGTCAACCAAAGCCATGTGAGTGGATTTGGTAGACGGAAACTGAAAGAAGCCCATCATGTATATGTATATATATATATGTGTGTTTGTGTTTGTCCCCCCAAACATCGCTTGACAACCGATGCTGGTGTGTTTACATCCCCGTAACTTAGCAGTTCGGCAAAAGAGACTGATAGAATAAGTACTAGGCTTACAAAGAATAAGTCTTGGGGTCGATTTGCTCGACTAAAGGCGGTGCTCCAGCATGGCCACAGTCAAATGACTGAAACAAGTAAAAGAGTAAAAGTATATATCTCTTTCTATCTATCTGTCTTTCTATCTCTATCTATATCTATCTGTCTTTCTATCTATCTACTTATCTATCTCTCTATCTATCTGCCAGTTCTGCTCCAATGGCTTCTGCTTTTCTGAAGTAGTTGTATGCCACTTCTAATTAGACCCACCTGATACACCTGTCTTTCTTCTCAACACTCCTACTGTATATTGCCTTCTGGGATCCTGTGCTAAACACAAGCTTTTTAAAATTCCCTCCATTCCATGTTCCTTTTTTTCTCCCCCCCCCTCCCTGCAGATATTAGAGTACAGACACTCAAATTATACATCAATTACATAAAACTCACCAATGAGAGTGGGCTGTAAAGGTCATATTCACTGCCCTTCCTTTGACTGATTTATAAAAATATTACATTCAATTTTAAAATGTTACATTTATAGTTCTTTAGTTCAAATCCTGTGGAAAAACACCCCTCAAATGTCAGTAATATAAAATTAATAGCTGCCACACCTAATAACAACCTTTGGCTATCTGCTCGGAGCCAACTTTATTGAGCATATAAGAATACAGTTTTACTCACATTATCATATATAATTTATTTGAATTATCTATATTTTGATCATCATTTAATCAATGATAATAAATGAATTAGTATTAATACTTGTTTTTTATTGCCCTTGTTTAGATATTGACCAACAGAAACTAAGATTTTATGATATATGAAGAGGAAATTCTTCACATTTGAAATATATACTATATTGGATGATTTTGGTCAATGGATATATATTCCAAGACTAAATATAGCTGAGTGGAATTATTCTAAATAAGATATAAGTTTCATTGATAATTGGTTGGACATTTTATGTGGAAGAAGTCATAAAAATATCTTTTACATCATATGCAACTTCTTCCCTCCATTCCAGCAACCTTGAAAGCCCTGAATATCTGACATCTTCTGGGGTCAATTCAATCAATTATACCCCTCCTCTACAATTTGTGACTTTATACCATTATTTGTGCTGCTGTCTCACCAACGGTTATGCCTTTACATTCATTTCTACTGCATTCCTTATAGTATCATACATCCTTCATTAAGCTTCTTTCTTTTTCATTTTCTGAAGAAATATAAAGATATTTCTTAAGAGTTTTCAATTATATCATCCAAAGTAACTACAAACAAGGTTGTCTTTTACATTTGTTTCAGTCATTAGACTGCAGCCATGCTGGGGCACCACCTTGCAGAATTTTTTAGTTAAATGATATAACCCCCAGTACTTATTATGTTGGCCTCGGAGATGTAAACACACCAACACCGGTTGTCAAGTAGTGGTGGGGGACAAACATGGACACACATATATATACATGACAGACTTCTTTCAGTTTCAGTCTGACAGATCCTCTCTCAAGGCTTTGGTCGATCTGAGGCTATAGTAGAAGATACTTGCCCCAAAGTGCCACTTAGTGGGACTGAATCTGGAACCTTGTGGTTGGGAAGCGAGCTTCTTACCACACAGCCATGCCTGCACCTAATTCAAAATAGAATTAAGCACAAGTGAAGCAAGATATGTTACATCTTGTATTTGGTTTAATTTAGTCTTCTACCAAATTAACGCAAAAAGGAGGCCCTGAACAACTGGTTGATGATTACATGAGATAAAGTAAAAAGCAGTATGAACAGTTGGGGGATAAGATCACCCAACTGAAGCTGGAGACTTTTTTTTTTAGAATTAGCCAAATGTTGTGCCACCAAGGAGCAAGTTAAGTGATTCTTCAGCAAAATCTTTAATGTCCGTTTAAGCTATCTGCTTGCTTTATCCATACATGTGATATTAAGATTTTACTGACCTAGGAGATATCTTAGCATCATAAGAGGAACTTGTGAAGCTGCATATACTGCCGTATCTGTTAAAAAAAGCTGCTTTATAATTAGAGGTTATGTTACCACTTGTGTCTGAAGAGGGTACTTAATGTTGAAGCATAACCAGGAAGGTGGGTGAAAAGAAATTATAGTGATGTCAGTGTTAGAGGTGGGGTTCATGCCAGTGGTATGGCAGCAGACCTTTTCTATGAGAATGACCACTTAATGTTTTCAGCTAGCTATTGTCTCACTAAATACTCTTGATTTACTTTCCCACTTATTCATAATTGTTTCCATTCTTCATATTAAAGTCAGTCGCTTAGATTCTTAAAATTCTTTTATACCATTAAAATCCTCCTGCAAAATGCCTTTCCCAACTGCTATAAGTGAAATTAATTTGTTTATATTCAGTCATGTCTCAGCCCTTTTGTTGTGTCAGTTACCTTATTTAGCTCAAATCAATTATCAAATTGTCTCCAGCTAATTGTTTTGTTGTTTTGAATGTGACAGAAATAATTACCAGTATTATATTGAAGTTCAACAAATATCCACTTGGTTTTAGAACAACTAGCCTCTGGATAATTTCCTTTTGACAATTTCCCCAATTAAGAGAAAATTAAAAAGCACAATTAAGAGAGTGCGGCTAAATACTACTAGTTCTGATGATTTTATGTAAAAACATTATCCAATAAGATTTTATATTTTTATATCTCTCTCATTATACCATTAAAATTGCAAATTGTGAACTATATTCAAATACAGTAATTAATAATTACATTCAGTAAAACTGTCTAAAGAAATGAAGCTAGTATGATTCACTGGATGTGTAATGTTAGTGTGCATACACGACAGTGTCAGCACCCCGAGAGAAAAGTTGAACATAAGAAGCATCAGATGTGGTGTGCAAGAGAGATGACTGTGCTGGTATGGTCATGTGTTGTGTATGAATGAGGACAGCTGTGTGAAGAAGTGTCATACCCTAAGAGTGGCAGGAACCTGTGAAAGAGGTAGACCTAGGAAGACATGGGATGAGGTGGTGAAGCACAACCTTCAAACATTGGGCCCCACAGAGACAATTACAAGCAACTGAGACCTTTTGGAGATATGCTGTGCTTGAGAAGACCTGGTAAGCCAAGTGAGATTGTAGCCATAGCCGATGCCAGTGTCGCATAACTGGCCTGTTTAAAAGTACCCCTTCAATTGTTGGGCAATGTGCTGTGCTTGAGAAGGTGACCCAGACCCTTGGTGATATACCATGCTTGAAAAGACCTATCAAGCCAAATGAAATTATAGTTGTGGCTGATGCCAGTGTCGCATCAGTGGCACATAAAAAGCACCCACTACACTCTTGGAGTGGTTGATGTTAGGAAGGGCATCCAACCATAGAAACCTTGCCAAATCACATTGGAACCTGATGCAGCTCCTTGACTTACCAGTTTTCTGTCAAACCATCCAACCCATGCCAGAATGGAAAGCAGACATTAAATTATGATGATGATTTGATCTTAATTACAATTTAAATGTTAGTTAGTAATGTGTAAAACAAAACGTGTGTGTGTCAACTTCCCCCATCTTCACATTGCAGCAAGAATTTCATCATGAAGAAGCCCAACATTTTCCTCTATAAAATGGTGTAAGCATTGAAGAACCAAGATTTAATTTTGACAGCAGACACCCAACAATCACTATATTAAAAATATATTAAATTTATCTGTATTTTTATATTTTTTTGATAAAATGCACGCTTAAATACTTTACTATTGTAAAGAACCTAGTATCTTCAAACATGTTTTACTTTTCTTTTCATGCATCCATCTATTTGGCTTGATTTCTTTTCAATATTACAAAAGACTCTTCGACTAACCACATAGTACAACCTTCTATGATAGTAATGAAATTCTTTCTTTGCATAACTTCTCAAATATTTCAGTCATAACTTCCCCTCAACATAGAATATTTCAAAATGCAGTGTCTACTCTAATTAATAATTGTAATAACAGCTATTCATCTGATAAGAGATCCTTTCACTTACAATTAGTAAACAGAATGAAATAATTTTCTGCACTTCACATCTTATATTCCCAACATTTTTTTCTACAGTTCAAGGACAGTGAGGTCAGAAAACATTTCATGTCATATGTCAGTCAGAATTCACAGTCTGGTGAGCATTGAGAAAACTAAGAGTAGAAGAATGGCTTGTGACGATGATTCAAGCTATGCACAGGAGTGATGTTAGCCAAGTTGGCAGTGATTTCAGTAAAGAATTATTGTACAATAAGAGGAATGAGTGCAGAGCCTTCACTCCTCTAGCATTCATTCTAGTTTTCATTAAGCTCAGGAGTTCAGGTGTGGTTGTCTTTAAGAACATTTATACACTGACAAATTTTACTGCATAAGTATGGCTGTGTAATTAAGAAGCTTGCTTTGCAACCTAGTGGTCCCAGAATTGATCCTACTGTGTGACACCTTTAGCAAATATCTTCTGTCATAGCCTCAGGTTGATCAAATCTTTGTGAGTTATATTTGGTAGAGGTAAACTGTGTGGAAGCCTATGAGAGGGGCCATTCCTATTCTTGGGGGGGGCCTTTGGTGGAGTCCTCCTGTTGTAAGCATTTGTGTTAGATCTCTAGTCTGAGGATACCTTCTTTACACCAATCTCAATGTTGCCGTCCTTTGATGTGACTATAGCAAAAATAGAAGGCTTAAACTTGAAAAAATACTCAAGTCAAAAAGTCAAAGTTCAACATTGGCTTTGCTCAGTGGGCAGAACAATAACTCAGTTCTTTTTATATCATGTAAAGAACAGATTCACAAAAATTAGTTGAATCTCTGGCAAATATTGAAAAAGAACAAACGCCTCTAATTCACCAGATGTATAGTAATACCTAACTGTAAGTACATCCTTAAAATGACATCCATATATTGTCCAATGGCTAAGACACTATGTGGTATCTTAACAGAGTTTATCTTGTTATCTAGGTGACCTAATTAGCACTGAATGTGGTTGTAGAGACTAATATAGCAATGGGAGATATTTAAGGAACTGTTGTCACTATTTGGCAACAAAGAAATTCTCTCTTACTTTCTTTATCTCTCTCTCTCTCTCTCACTCTCTCTCTCTTTCTCTCACTCGCTCACTCACTCACTCACTCTCTCAGATGGTTAGATTTTAAGAACCATGTGTAGAAAATTAATGCTGCGTGGGAGTGACACATTGGCATTGAACCTAGAAATGAGGTGAGTATGAGCTGTTGTATGTACAACTTGCATGATGGCTGAATTACAAGGGTGCTAACAAAGAGTCCAGATATTAACAACACCAATATACATGCACAGGGAAAAAATAACTATAGCAGAAAAAAAAACTAAAAAATGATAGATGTTGGGCCTCAAATATGATAACATAGTATCACAATAACAAATTTGTCGTGTTATACAGCTGAACTTGTCCAAACCATTGGACATTAAAAGGAGGATGGTAATATGTTTCTGCTTTACGCTGATGATATTCATATAGGCTTTTATTCTTTTACTAATTTCAGTAATTGGACTGTGACCATAAAGTGGCACTGCTTTCAAGTCATATCAACCTTTCCTAAATTTTTTTCAAGTTATCAAACCACTTTGTTATAGAACATAAAATGGACAAAATAAACAACACAGATTTCTAAAACACACACACACACACACACACACACACACACACACACACAC
>NC_068985.1:21359913-21362508 GCF_001194135.2 Octopus bimaculoides
AATTTGAACTCAGAATGTAAAGACAGACAAAATACCGCTAAGCATTTCACCTGGCATGCTAACATTTCTGCCAGCTCACCACCTTAACACAAGCATATTACAAGCTTTTATTCAGCTTCCATATACCAAATTCCATTTACAAGATATTGGTCAGCCCCAGATTATAGCAGAAGACACTAATCCAAGGCCATGTAGTTTGATCCAACCCAGAATAATATAATTGCAAAAAATACACTCAAAAACTATTCCATGTTAGAGACTAGGCTGTCTTTGAAAATGTGATTGTGCAAATGAGTCGGTAGAAAGACTAAAGGGAAAATAGAAGATAATAGAAGAATCAGACATTATAAGTGTAGCATAATATGTACATTATTTACATTTGACGGATATTTGTCCTCATCTTGTTTGTTGTTAACACAACGTTTCAGCTAACATACTCTCCAGCCTTCATCAGGTGTCTTGGGGAAATTTCGAACCTGGGTTCTCATTCCTAAGCTATTTTTTCAATGTTATTATTATTCAGGTCACTGCCTGGGATCAAACTAGGAATCTTGGGGTTAGTAGCCTGCGCTCTTAACCACTACACCATATGCCTGTGGCCGAAACTTTGTGTTAACAACAAACAAGATGAGGACAAATATCCGTCAAATGTAAATAATGTACATAATTCCTCATCTCTTAAATCTAGAACTGTAGCATAATATGTTAACTGATGTTGTTTTGGAGTAAGATAAGTCTGAGAATAAAAGACCATTCAATGGTTTCAGAAAAATATTTCATTGAATGAAATTTAATGGGGTTTTTTTTTGGTTTTTTTTAGTTTTTAATTTCAACTTATAAAGTAATCAACCTTAATGAAGTTAATTGAAAAGTGAAAATATATTTAAAGGCTTTACAAAACTATTTCCTTCTCACTATTCACATCTTTCACCAAAACGTTCTCTTTTAATTATTTTATCTTCTGTTTCCATACCTGATAGTCTTCTCATTAATACACCGAGTTGTCAACAAATTATTTCTTGATTTGTTTTCCATACTTTAGAGTAACAAGCCTTTTCTGTTTTTTCCTCTCTCACTTGGTTTATACAGTTTGTCTAAATCATTACCTTTTATTGTAAATTTTACTCATGGTAATTCAATCTTGCCTATCTAGCTGTATATACATTTCATTAAACTAATTCTTCTATGGTTACTGGTTCGTCATTTACCTTCATTTTCAGGGCTTCACCATATCTTGTATGATTGTGTCACCTTGTCTTGACATAGCATGATAGTTGTAAATGAATTCATTTTCAATAGTTTGCAATAGCATAGTTGCCCATGAATAAATATTACCTTGCTTGGAAACAGGTACGGGTTGGCAACAGGAAGGGTACCTGGCTATGAAAATTCTGCTCCCTCCATTCTGCATTGTTTCTTCTTTCTGTATGTATTTGTGTGTGTGCGTGCGTGCGAGATAGATAGACAGACACACAGGTTATGTCATAAGAATTAAGAAATTTTGAGAGACATGAAATAAATCATTATTAAAAGTGGAACTCAACTCAAAACAGATTAAGCTATGAGTTATCACATGTAAATATTTGGCCTTTAACTTTTTCTATCCAAGGGTATTTTTGTCGGGTTTTTTTTAACCCAATATTTACACACTATTAGTTATAGCTTAATCAGCTTTGAGCTCCACCATTAAAATCTACATAATTTGATTAAACAGTTCCAAGAAACAACAAGTCTTCCTAACAGCTACTTAAACTGCTTTCTTTTGATTTGAAAATTATGCAGTGGCTGTTTTCAGAGGATCATTGGGAAAAAATCTATTGAAATATGCAAATACCTCTTGGTTCAATGTTTCTACGATATAAACCGCTTCATAAAAGTTTTTGATAATGTTGGTTAAACAAAACTTACAGATAATGGAAAGAGTATAAAAAAGAAAGATACTTGAAGAAACAAATGGATTCTTAATTTCTATTAATAATTTACTACGTGATAAAGAATAAATAGTTCAAGAGGCGCTTGCTTGAATACTTTCTGTAATATTATATAATAAATCCCATTTTTATTTGTTTATTTTATTATGATCTATCTTTTATATATCTATATATATATATATATATATACATACCATTGGATATAAGAAGTTAAAGGCCAAAATATTTACTTGATCTGTTTTGAGTTGAGTTCCACTTTTAAAAATGATTTACTTCATGTCTCTCAAAATTTTTTAATTCTTATGAAATGATATATATCTATATCTCTCTATCTATCTATGATTTTTATTTATATATATATATACACGTATATATATGTGGCATGTAAAATACACCATTTTAGCATTGCCGTTGCCAGTACTGCCTGACTGGCCTTCGTGCCGGTGGCATGTAAAAGCACCCACTACACTCTGAGTGGCTGGTGTTAGGAAGGGCATCCAGCTGTAGAAACTCTGCCAAATCAGATTGGAGCCTGATGTAGCCACCTGGTTCACCAGTCCTCAGTCAAATTGTCCAACCCATGCTAGCATGGAAAGCGGACATTAAACAATGATGATGATGACGATGATATACATACACACACACACATATATATACACACACA
>NC_068985.1:21363105-21369533 GCF_001194135.2 Octopus bimaculoides
TATATATATATATATATATATATATATTATATATATGAATTAAGAAAATAAAGTACTAGTCATGTACTGAGATTGATGGTATCAACTTAGCCTCTCCTCTCAAAATGGGGTTATCTTGTATCTTAAATCAGAAATCATCACATGATTACCAAAGTTTTACTTGTTCTTTCTGTAAAAATGTGAATTGTTAAAAATTCTGACACTCATTTTTTCATGAGTTTTAAGAATGATTTTACCATTTGATAACTTCCTTGAATTAACTGATCGATGGAAACATAATTCCTTTGATAACCTCGTGACTTTAGTGACATTAGTTCAAGGCTTTGATTAATTATTGATTGCATTTCTAAATTTTTAATTTCAATGTCTCTATAATTATTAAAATATCAAATATTTTGAGAAATTTTTGTGTCTCTAAATTTTTTAACATTTCTTGTTTCATATTGCAGGTGAGTTGTACAGAAATGATTTTTTGGATTTTTTCATTTGTCGGGTAAGTTTATATATTCCCTACTTTTTATCAAGACCCAAAATATCAGAATAAAATATGTTTTAAAAGGAAGAAACTATTCTAGCTCATCATATTCACTACTTTTTTCCTTTTGCCCCAAAATGAAAGATGTCAGAAAGACCAGCATAAGGGATTTTATCGTTGAAGAAATACTACTATATTCTGTCATAACATCAGTAGTTAGGTTTTTCTTGTGTGCTAAGGATTCCAAATTAATAAAATGGCAAGAAAAACTTATAAGTAAAAAAAAAAAAAATAGAGAAAATGTTTTTGTATTTTGTTTTATTTGAATTTTGCTAACGTTAATTATGTGATGGTTAACTGTTATTAACTAATTGAAATGGTATGAAGGCATGTGGCTTAGTGGTTAAGATATTTGGCTCATGATCATATGGTTGTGAGCTCAATTCCCAGTAATACATTGTGTCCTTGAGCAAGACACTTTATTTCATATTACTCCAGTCTACTCCGCTGTATTTCAAAGGACCAGCCTTGTCACATTCTGTATCATGCTGAATCTCCCTGAGAACTATATCAAGAGTATGCATGTCTGTGGAGTGCTCAGCCACTTGCACATTAATTTTATGAGCAGACTGTTCCATTGATCAGATCAACTGGAACACTCATCATCATAACCAATGGAGTGCCAGCAGTAATTGAAATAGTAAGGTCCAAGGGAACTATTGGTAGTCTGCATTGGAAATAGTTCAAACAAACAGCTCATATGGTGACTTAATTAGCTTGCTGTAAAGAAAGGAAGAGGTTTGATGCTTTGATCAGAGCTCTTCACAGAAGGAATGAGTTCCACTCAAAATATCAGTTGTCTCCTCTTCCTCATTCTACTTGGTAGTTATTAGCTGATATTTGAAGTGTCTATGTATCACATTATCCTTTTTTTTTTTCTTTCTTTTTGTTTTTCTAATCATGATGTTTGGTCTTTGTCATAAAAAAAGATGTATTCATTTAAAGATCTAGAATTGTACTGCATATTTTTGTGCTATTAATATGAAGGAATAAATTCTTCTTAACTACTTCTGCAAACAGTGAAAGTTGAGCATTACTTGTTTGTTTGTTTTTTTTTTGTTTTTTTTTTTCTAAAAATATATCATTCTGTATTTCTAGTGAAGAACTGGCAATGTGAATAAATTATTAGATTCTTTTTTTCTCATATTTTGCCATAGGCTCCTAAATATTACCTGTCTCAAATTTATCTAGCTGAAACTTTAGTTCCAGTTTCAAAGAGAAAGTAATTTCTCTTGAGATTATATCCTGCTTAATTAAAATCTAAGTTCTTGCTGAAATCAAAACTAAGTACCAATCTTATGAGACTTCTAGCATGTTGTAAGTTCCATGCATGCTTATATACAACTTTCAAGCAATAAATTCAGATTTTTAAATTAAAACCTATTATGAAATAATTTCTAACAAAACTTAACAGCAATGGAGAAGGTGAAGTTAGACATTTCATAGCAAAATTGATCAATGAAGAATATTTTTGATTTAAGACAGCGTAGAAACACAAAGAAAGCAATGCTTTTAATTAAACATGAAACTGAAGTAAAGCTCCCAAATATCAATTTATTTATTATTTTCATTTAATATAATGAGTTTTCCTCTAGGATTTACTGTAATATTTCAACATTTAAGTGGAGATCACAAACATTTTTTTTTTCTCCTTTTATCTCTATAATATCAATTTCTAGATATGTAAGTTAGAACTGAAAACCATTAACACTTTTATTACATGTGAGTACATATTAAATGTATTCTCTTGTCGGTTACATTTGTCTGGTACTTTTCTATACATGACATTTTCCTGTGCAATTTTTTTCTGTAACATTCTTCTGTTATCTGATACTGAGAATTATTCCTTATTTTTTTATTCATACATGCAGCAGGTCTGCAAAAGCCCAACTAAATACTGCAGTATTATGGCTGCCAGTAGACTTAGAATGCTCACTTGTTGTACTTGTTGGCTAGAGGTCTGTCTTGGTGTTATTGCACTCTGCTCAGTCTTCACCTCAGCAGTATCTAGCAATAGAAAAAGAAATTGCTCTTCTAAGGTCAACAATAGAATCATTATGTCAAGAAAATACATATATATTTATCTATTTATTTATTTATTTATGTGTTTCAGCCAAGTGGCTGCAGTCTTTTTTTTTTTTTTTTCATGAATATAGAAACAGATTAAAATATTTCTAACTCCTTATCTTTGCTTAAGTCTGTTTGATTTTTGTTTGCATTTATTCCTTTTATAAAGGTTCCCAATTATGAATTGGCAATTTTAGTTATCAACTCATCTATAGTAAAATTTAGGAAAGTACTTACTGTATGTAATAGTTTAAAAGCTACCAGCAGATAGTATTATTTCATTTCTCACAGGGTTTATAGAAATAATCATTGGATTTTGCTTGGACTGTATTATATTAAATCTCTGCTTTTATATTCACAGTATGTTTTGAGCTAAGAATAGAGATCTAAATAAGCACATGATATCCCCTAACAGCCAGTTAGGAGATAATCATTTCTTCATAATATTTGGTGGGTTTTGAAGTTTGAATTTGAAATTAAAGAAAAAGGATGCATAAAATAGACTTTTTTATTGCTTATGTTTGTGTACACCCCCACACATCAAGTCAATTGTTTTAATCAATTAATCTAATTTTTCAGTACCTTTCATTGTTTTTTTTACAAATGTTTCTATATAGAAAGTTACTGCAGGGGAATCAAGCAATGGCTACAGCCCTACTTCCACTGATGATGGTTAAGAAGCCAGAAACTTTTGAAGTTATTTCCCTTCCTTCCTCAGCCTAAGAATAATGTTAATTAATCCTTAACATATTTTTTTCTAGTTCTCATGTGTAACCCTTTAGCATTCAAATTATTTTGTCAAATGTAATGGTTATTTATTCACATTATTTTGAATTAATTATGTATCATCCCATAGCTTTGAAGTTTCAATGATGTAATGGTTTAGTTTTAGAATGTAGGATAGGTATGTGACAGGTTGGATCTTGCTGGTTTGAACATAAAACAGATAAAGTATTTGGGCCAGATATGGCCAGTTTAAATGCGAAAGGGCTAACCCTATTATTTCTGATGTTGAAAACATTGGAAATAATCAAACCCTCTTTGTTATTATAAAGACATGCAGTCAGTGCTTCTTTATAAAGTTCTTCATTTAAAATTTTTCTTGTCCTGCATATTCTTACATTACCATTCTTAACCATCTACATAAATTCTGCTTTGCCTAAATATCATCTATTGGGTCATCCCATAAATAATGCAGTTTTTTTTTTCAATTGCATGAACTAAAAGTTGGAGGGGGCAGGAAAAACTACCTGCTTCAACCTACTATAAAAGCAAGTAGTAATTTTACTTTGTACTTATTCTTAGTGCAAGTTTTGAAGAGTACAGTTCGATTTTAACAGTTATTTTTCAAAGCTATAATGGAAGTGACAGGGGCGCGTATTCGGCATATTTTGCTTTATGAGTTCAATAAAGGTAACAATGCAATGGAAAGTGCAAGGAATATTAATGCAGTATGTGGTGATCAGACAATAAGTATAAGCCAGTGTCAACAGTGGTTCCAGAAATTCCGAGCCGGAAACTACAGCCTAGAAGACAAGCCTCATTCTGGAAGATCTGTACAGCTTCATGAGGACGTCCTGCAAACCCTAGTGGAACAAAATCCCATTGTAACTGTTGAGGAACTAGTAGAAAAGCTTGGATTTGGTCATTCGCCCATTCATCAACACCTGTGTGCCATCAGAAAAGTCAGCAAATTGGGTCAATGGGTTCCTCATAAACTTTCCAAGTCTAATCATGTGCAAAGAGTGAATATGTGCTCTTCTTTGCTGTCACATCTCATGAATGAACCTTATTTGGCCCAAATAGTGACTGGTAACGAAAAGTGGATTCTCTATAAAAATGTTCAGTGCCAAAGACAGTGGGTAGGGGAAGGAGAAACGCTTGCACTGCAGACTAAAGGTCTTCACCCACATAGGATGTTGTGATCTGTTTGGTGAGATAAGAAAGGTTTAGTCTACTTTGAACTTTTGAACCCAAACCAAACAATAACAAAGGAGATCTACTGTGAGCAGCTTGAGTGGCTTAAGTCAGCACTTAAATGACCATCTTTGGTTTCAAGACAAAAGGTATTCTTCTATCAGGATAATGCTCGGCCACATACAGCAAGGATGACATTTCAAAGGCTGGAGCAATTTGAATAGGAAACGATGCCCCACCCACCATATTCACTGGACATTGCCCCATCTGATTATCATTTATTCCACAGTCTTCAAAATCATTTGAACAGAAAAAATATGAATTCTGTAGATGAGGTCAGAACAGTACAGGAGGAGTATTTTTCATCACAGACAAGTGAAATTTGGAAGAAGGGCCTTGCAAATCTACCAGATAGATGGAAGAGAATTGTAGAAAATGAAGGAGAGTATATTTTAGATTTTAAAAAAACTTTATCTTACTTTTGAAAAATAAAAGAGGTATAAAAAAAACACATTATTTATGGGATGACCCAATATTTTTATCATGCCCACACCTTTATATAATCTCTTAAATATCTTCATCATCCACCTAGGCCATAGTACTTATCTCATTTCTATAGATATCTTTTGGGTTTTTATATCCTCATTATTATATTCATAGTATGCTAGACCTTAAATTGAAAACTTCCTTTTTGGCAACGGTATGCTCGCTCCCAAAATTCTTACCTCACTAAAATGCCTAATCACGAAGCTCTATTTCATGTGAAATAAATTTTAAATATTGGTTTCAAATTTTGGCACTTAGCCAGCAAGTTTGGAGAAAGGATAAAATCATTTACATTGACCCCAGTTCTCGACTGGTACTTATTTCATTGAACCTGAAAGGATGAAAGGCAAAGTCAACCTCAACAGAATTTTAAAATTAATTCTAAATATTAACGATTCATTGCTATAGATTACATTTATAACTTCTGTTCTAAACTACTTTTTTCTCTTTTTAAGCCTGGTGTTTATTCTATCATTTTCTTTTGTCGAACCACTAAGTTACAAGGACATAAATAGATCAATACTGGCTATCAAGCAATGATGGAGGACAAACACACACACACACACACACTTCTTTCAGTTTCTATCTACCACATCCACTTATAAGGTTTTGGTTGACCCAAGGTCATAGTAGAAGACATTTGCCCAAGGTGCCACACTGTGGGACTGAACCCAGAATCATATGGTTGGGAAGAAAGCTTCTTAGCACACAGCCATGCCTGCACCTTTTTTTTTTTTTTTTTTTTAATCTTACCTCTATTCAGTTTTATAACCCCAGTATCATCATATTTCATTTCTTGATTTCTATGTATCTAAACATTTCACATGTTGAGCAGTCATCAAGCTTTCCTTTGGTTGTTGTTTTGATCCAGTCATACATTTTACATTGCAAATATTCATGTATCAACTCCTTTATTTATTACTTTGTAACTTTGTATTTCATTTTCTCTATCTATGTAGGTATGCTTCACACATTTTTTGGCATCTTTGTTTATACATTTAAGAGATTCATTTGTAGGAAGAAAGTGGAATGACAATGTGCACTTTACTTTCATACCTAGATGTCATCTGCATACCTCTTCTATTTTTCCTTCATTCCATACTTTTTTCTCTCATCACTTGTCAGACCATTTATGATTGCTTGAATATTTTTACCCTCAAATAGGGTAAATAGCTACTTTTAGCTTCTATTAAAACATTTCTTTCCCTCCACTATACTACCATTTCTCAGCTGGCAGTGACATGTAATAAACTACTCGTCTCTTTGTTACCAGTCACATTCTTCAATAGGTTTTTTTTTTCTTCTTTTGGTGGGGGGGGGGGTTCTTTTGTACTGCATTATACAACTTATTTTATTTCTATAT
>NC_068985.1:21369543-21379404 GCF_001194135.2 Octopus bimaculoides
TTGATTAGCAAAGTCATTAAACAAAAAATCATTTTCTTCATTAATGTATTTGGTTCAATTTCTTAATTACTAGTTCTCTGCAAAATAATAATGTAACTAACTAGAAAGATAATCCAATTAAAATGCTCTTTCTATAATACCTCTGTACCTGTAAGATGAAGTTAAAAAATATAGGATATCAGTTTTTCAGTTTGTTAATTCTTTTGTGTATTTATAGCTATGATTTGTCTGTGAAGAGAATGATAAGCCCTTTTGCATTCTGATTACTCTGTCAAATGCAATGCTAATTTATTCACATTGTTTTGAATTTAATCTTGTAGCTTCAAGATTTAAATGATGTGATTGTTTATTTTTAAAATGACATTGTAGGGTGAGAGGCCAGATCAGGCCAGTTTGAACATAAAACAAGTAGAATATTTAGGCCAGATATGATCGGTTTAAATACAAAAGTGTTAATAGTGAGAAAAATTATTTTATATTTTGTGCTACTAACCGTTCAACATGCAGTGGTAGGGTTCTTTACTGTACGTCTTTTTGACAATTGTGATACCTCGAAGGGAAGAACTCTTGCATCCAGTTAGCCTAGGTTCCACACACTTGATATAGTTTAAAAATGCTCTGAAATAAAGGTTTTAGTCATTTTAAAAGCATTATTATTATTATTGTCTGCTAATAAATTGTTTTAATGAAAAATTAGTGATATTGAAAAACAGCTGTCTGCAGAAAATATTCATGTCTGCATAAAATATTCATGTGGTCTTCTTCGCAGTATATCATAAACCACAGAAACTATTAAAAGTCAATGGATTCAGTAGTGTTGGAAGATAAGGAATGAACCTACTACTAGTTAGGGCACCATTCTCTGATAGATAGCATTTTCAAAAGATGTATTGCAGTTAAGTGAACCTAGACACAAAATTAGAAGCCTTATCCAAAGCTACAACAAAACAGTAGCCATCCACCCAGCTATTTTCTTTGCCCACTATTCCTGCAAGGGTCATAGGGGTAGAGTCCTCAGGCACCTCCTCCACAGAGTCCTATCAGAAGCAAGCATCATTACACTTTCTGACTGTATTCCTAAGCATGGCCAACTGAAACTATGGATATTATCCAACCATATCGTTTTTGCTCTACTCTTTGGTCTCCTGCTGGTTGGTTCAGCTTGAAGAATTTATCTTGCAATTCTTTCCTGTGACATTCTAATTGCATGTCCATAGTACCGGAACTGTAACACCTCTATGCAGAGAAGTAGCAACTCAACCTGGAGAGACTGCCTGAGCTATGTAACAAGTATAAAACACTAGCAACAAATAAATTTGTATTGGATGTACAGATAGTCTAATTTTTATCTAATTAGCTTGTTCACCTCTTTATTGTATCAAAAGTTTCAAATGAGGTTTAGTTAGATCTTCTAAACAAATTACTTTGTATATTCATATTTTTGTGAATAAACTATAGCAGTTCACCAGCTTGGCAATAAGCCCACTGGCTGTAACTAATAAAAGAATAAATCAGAAATAACTGAGATTATTAAGAATCATGTTCTTTGGAATGTGAAGAAGGTAAGGCAAATGAATTTCATTAACGAGCCAGTTACCTTATATATAATTCACCTGACAGCATATATACCATTGATAACCTTAAAAGAACTACATATTATTTATTTAGAAGCCAACTTATTCAAGAAGGTATCATTTTTATCAATTGCAATTTCTTAATTTTTGTTTTAGCTGATTATACTGAATCTAAATTCATGGATCATTTTGGTACAAAATAATATTCAATATGGTCAAGTTTATATTGTAACTAAGTGATTTACTGAATAGTTTACATGAGAAAACACAAAAACTAGCTTATTTTATGAGTCTAGAACTGTTACATATACAAGGATTGCATTTTGTAATCATTAGTAAGAATGTGACGCCATTAGATTCTGTGCCCAATTTCCATCATCCCCTCACTCCCTCCTATCCAATCTATTCTGCTACTATAACATCTGGTGCCTCTGTTATGACCAGTTTGTCTGTCTCTTTGATTAATTGCTTGAGTCTTCATTCTGGTATCTTGAAATACTGGGGATAGAAAGTCCTTATTACATTAATGATTAATGAGAAAAAAAATTCTTTTTTTTTTTTCTTAAATTTGCTTTTTAGCAAGCTATTTCCAGTATATTTTGGTCAAGCAACAATTTGGGCGAAAATAAAATCAATTTTCACAAATTGAAGTACAATATATATACAGTTCATGCAATATATATGAAATAAGTTACAAAAGACAAAATCCGATATAAATATGTTCACACACATGGATACATAGCAACAAGATTTCTTTTAGATATCAGGAGCTAAAATAGTCAGGAAAGCAAAACACAAATTTTCTTTTGTTTTCATTCATTAATTTTTTAGTTCACTTTTGTTTTCAGTTATTTCTTCCAACTTTGTAACTGAATGAGAGAGAGAGAAAGAGACATTGGACATATTCCTGTTCTGTTTCATTCTTTTTTTCCTCTTTTTCTCCATTTTATTTAAAATTAATGAGATTGCATGTTGATAACATTTTTTAGGAAAAATGTCAAAAATACTTGAGAGATGTTTAAGATTTTAAAGTAACAAATGTTTGAATGATATTTAATTTTCATATCTGTGTCTATCCAATTCTCCGAACTGGAATAAATTAAATTTGTTTTCCAAACCATCTTGCTCCATATTTCTTTGAAAACCTTTTCCTTCATTTCTAGTCCTTCAAGGATCGTCACCATTCTCAGTAAATCTCCTCCACTTTCAGTGCCTGTAATTTTCAATACTAGCCTCATGTATTGTAAGTGTGCACATGTATGCATACCCCACCCGCGCACACACCCTTCTTCCTCTCTTTCTCCCCCCCCCTCTCTCTCTCTGGCATGCTTTTAAAAATTTATACTGGAATTCAATACATCATCCATTGTTTTATATTTCATTTTCACTTATTCATAATTTTACAAACATGTCTTCTGGTTTGCTCTTTATACGGGTTCTGCTTTGCTCATTATCACATGATGGTGATGTTTAGCCTCAAGGTCAGCTCTGACTCAGTAAACTTATGAAGTCGATGACATTCCATCCATGGTAATCCCATATTTTTTCAATATGTCCAATGTGTCCTTTATTTAAGATGAAATGATATGTTTTTGAATAGATTTGGTTGCTATTTCTAATAGATAGTAACTGCATGGAGGCTCTTTCATAGCTCATTTGACATGATGGATAGTGTTGGTATTGAGTGTGAAGGCAATACTGCCAGATTCCTTCTCAAACAGTCGAGCTGACTGGATATTTTGCAATTGTAAAAGGCTTTCTTTGGAGAGGTGGGGGAGCATGATTTTTTTTTTTCTTTCTCTCTTTGTTTCTTCCTTTGTTTCTAAGTTTAAAACTTCACAATAAAGCTGTTTATACTTAGCTCAGAAATGTCTGTTTAACCTTTACCTAAAACTTAAATGTTTTTTTCCCCTCTCCACTTATCTCTGATTTCCTATCTTCTCATCTTTTGTTTGCTTTATTTATAGTAAAAGAAGCATACAATAGCTCAATAAACCTTCCACTTTTTACACTTTTCTCAACTTGCAAAGGATAGAAGCTGGCTAAAACAATTGTAAAACAACAGTCTTGATCATTGAAATAGCCATTGTATTTATACGACCTTCAGTATATCTACAATTCGAGCTCTATAACATCACCCAGAAATACTTTCTTTCATATATATAACCACACTAGACCCTGTGACTCTTTCTTTCTTTCTCTCTCTCTCTCTCTCTCTCTCTCTCTCTCTCTCTCTTTCACTCACACACACACATAGAGCATCATAGCTGAATCAAATATTTTTACTCCTGTAGTAACAAATATATTTTACCTCTTAAAATTTAAAAATAACAAGAAACAAGTAATAACTCTTTCTGCTATAAGAACAGTTATACTGATGCCATTGCTCAGCTGTCACTTATTTTACTGATCCCAAAAGGATAAAGGGCAAAGTAAGTAGATATTAGTGGAATTTTCAAAGAACTGCTGCTAAGCATTTTGTTGACTGTGCTTAACAATTCTGCCTTTTTAGAAACCATCCTTTTTAGAAACAAGTAGTAATAAAATATCTTTGCTCTGTACAATGCACTTTTTTCAAGAGAATGGTTCAGTTCCCAATATCTTTAAGTGACAAAATAAAGGTATAGTTTAACCCCTTTTAACTTGGAACCATAAACTGAGCCAAATACAAATGTCTCAGCAATCTGTGGACCCATATACACACAAACTAACACAAGCCACAAATTTTCATGGAAGAGCATAATCAATTGAATTGATCTCATTTAAGTAAATAGTATTTATTATGTCAATCATTGAGAGATGAACAGCAAAGTTAGCCATAACAGGATTTGAACTCAGAAAGAAGTGAAAGAAATACAGCAAAAATGATATTAGCTATAAGTGACTGACTACCATTGTTCTCTCAGAGCTATGTGCATGAACATTTAATATAATTATTAATAACCACATTATTTTAAGCAACAAACAAAAAATTCATTAATTTTGTTAAGCCATGTGCCCAAACATTGCAAAATGTTCGTGCACATAGCTTAACAAAATTAATGTACATGCATGGATTTTTGTTTGTTGCTTAAGATAATGTAGATATTAATAATTATATTTTATGGAGATGTACTTGCATGGTACGTGTTTTGATCTGAGATTGTACATTGAAACTGAAATGATTGCAATGTGGAAGACTCAAGTTAACCATTCAGAAGCACACAAAGACAGTTAACTTCACTTAAACATTTAGTGTTTGTAATATGGTGTCAAATTTTTCATCACTCAAAACTGCAGCCTGATCACTGACAAATTTGTGCAGCACAAATTTGTCATTGACCAAGTCACAGTTTCAATGACAAAAATTTTGACACCACATTACAAACACTAAATGTTTAAGGAAGTTAACTGTCTTTGTGTGTTTCTGAGTGGCCAACTTGTGTTTTCTATGCTGCAATCATTATAATTATATTTATCATACATTCATTGCACAGATAATTTTATCAGTAGGAAAAATTGCACAATATAAGATTTCTGTGCATACTGATTATTTAGACATTAGAAGGAACATTGGTGAGTACTAAAATCATTGCATCATTCTGAAATTTAGACAGATAGTGTTAATATGGAAAGCTGAGACATATACCTGATGTATAGTGGTAGCTGGAGCAGAGGTTTGTACAAAGACTTGAAGCTTGTTGTCTGCAGCTTGTTAAATTTTGTATAAGAAAAGACCCTATATAAACTTTAAACATCTGATGTAATGTAAATTTAATCTAAACATCTAATCTGATGTAAATTTTAAACACTTCAATGCTTCAAAAAAAAAATGTTAAGAAATTCCGCATAAATGATCCTTGTATCTCAACCAAGTTATTCTTATTCTAACATTTGAAGAATTAAAAGTAGAGATATTTAAGAAAATGCAAGAAGCTTAAGCTTTCCCAGACAAATAATAAAGAAAACATTGAATTAGTCAAATATTTGACCAGGCACAGAAATAAACTATTTTCTGAAAATTAGTTTAATTTTCAGCAGTGACATGAAGCTCATATAGAATTACCTCCATAACAGGAAATGCTTTATATCCATACTTAGAACTCAAATAACAGTGCACAATTTTGTATCTAATAACATTTCTGAGAAAAGAGAACATCTCTGCTTAACATGCCATTCTGACAGTTCATTTATTTGGTGAAGGCTTTATAATGCATATGTTCTTTGATGGGGATTATTTCACCCAAACATGATGATAAAGTTCAAGTTAACCTTAGCTGTTACAATTTATACCAAAATAGGTCTACAGCAACACACAGCACAGTAATAATAATGCTTTAGAATGTTGCAATAGTTGAAGATCCCAAATGTGAAGCATATGAAACATAAAGCATCTCAGTAACAGATGCTGAAGATGAACATTGTTAAATGATTTTTGATGATAATGATTTACTTGTTTGCTGTATTCTGTTTAATTTAAAATAAATTCATTTTATTTTAGTCTGTTCTTATTGTTTCTAAACCTAAAATGCTTCCCCAATACCACTCTCCATATTTATCCAGAATACATTTTTATTATTATAGCTTCCCCTTCAGATACCGTGTTGTATTACTTTGTTATCTCTTGGACTGCTTTACCTGTTCTGCTGGTAGGTATTGCAGAATTCCAAAGATAGCATTGTTTTCTTATGCATTACTTTAGTTCAAAGAAAGACCCCCATATATTTGTGTGCAGTGTGTGTGAAGGAATAAAAATAGATTACTCTTTTACTGGTTCCATCCAGTTGGTGGAGCACAAATTTCAACAAAAGTATGAATTTTCAGTTGTCCATCATCATTATCATTTAATGTCTGGTTTCCTTGCTGGTATAGGTTGGAGGTTTGATAGGGTCTGAGGAATTGACTGTGTCTGCTTTGGCATGGTTTCCATAGCTTTATGCTCTTCCTAATGCCAACCACTTTATAGTGTGTACTGGGCCCTTTTCTTTTTTTTTTTTATATATTTCCATGTCACCAGCATTATTGATGATTGCCTTCTAACTTGCAAAGCTAAGGATTTACAGTGCTCCCTATAACTAAGAGAGATCCTTGGTAGAGGGTTGTGAGATAGTAGGTAAAAGAAGAATGGAGGAGTATGGCAGGAAGGAAGGAAGGGATTAGTGCCAGGATTGAGAAAAATGAAAGGATAGAGTTGAAAAGGCAATTGGATGGGTTGTTAGGGAGTGGGAGTAATATGTTACTCAGAATTTTAAGATACTGGTTTGTTTGTCTCTGCATGTAATGAGGTTTGAGAAGGAGTAAAGGCAATAGAATTGATGGCAGAACATCACTGATATTTGTTTTATTAGCCCTTGTTAGATGAAAGACTAAGTCAAATCTACTGAGATTTGAACTCTCTAATATAGAGATACAAAACTTAATGCTGTAAACCATTTTTGTCCAACATTCTACTTTTATTACCAACTGCTTGCTTTTCAGAATTTTAAACATTGGCCTCTGTTAAATTTATATTTAATTATTCTCAGTCTTGTGAATACAAAACTAATCTTAAAATGTTTTATTGCAAAATTCCACAAATGATTATTTCATGAATGATCAAATAAAACTAGTTTACTTGTTTTATCAATTTTCTCTGGTTTGTTAGACTTGAAATTGAGAGAAAAATAATCTACATTTGAAAAAAAAAAAGTTTTCCTTGTAGGGGTTACACCCCTACAAAGAATTAGAAATGTACCGAGTCAAAAATGAATAGATATAGAAGCCTATCACACTGTTGGCCTCTTTCTCTTCTTTTATGCTAATAATGTCAGTGGAAATAATACAAATATCTTAACTCCTATTTGCTTTTTTTTTTTTTGTTCTTTGCCTGTTGATGGCTATTTCCCATTAGATAAAACCAACATTATTTACATTTGAAGGATATTTGTCCTCATCTTGTTTGTTGTTAACACAACGTTTTGGCTGATATACCCTCCAGCCTTCATCAGGTGTCTTGCGGAAATTTCGAACCTGGGTTCTCATTCCTAAGGTATTTTCGATGTTATTATTATTATTATTCAGGTCACTGCCTGGAATCGAACTCGAAATCTTGAGGTTCGTAGATGGCAAGCCAGAGGACTGCCTCAAGCTTTGTCTGCTTTGGCATGGTTTCTATGGCTGGATACCCTTCCTAACACCAACCACTTGACACAGTGTACTGAGTACTTTTTATATGGCACCAGCACTAGTGAGGTCACCAAGTAACTTGCAAGGCAAGCCCCCCCCCCTCAACTGAGAAGGGTTTGTATTGAGTTTGGTGGCTTTATGCCAGTTGATGAGCAACAGAAACAAGTGTCTTCTAGGGGAGATACCTGATTGCCCCAGTTGGAAAAGAGGATGGTGGTGAAGATAGAATTTACATGAACATAGGATCCAAAATGTTATCTAAGTCCAGGATTATTTTTAACACAGCAAGTTATTAGACAACCAGTTAAGGCTCTGAACATACATATCTTACCATGACAAAATTGGTATCAGAGAAGCATTCATTGCAACTACTTCACTTATCCAAAAAATGAAGTAAGCTCCTTTGTACTTCATATCCCTGGTAATTTCATCTTACTGAGGATATGTGGAAATAGAGAAGCTAGTGAGGTGGCATTGTTACTTTCAAATACTTAAAAGTTTACATGTACAAATGGTTGAAAGTATATTTTATTTGTACACTCCATAACAGAGAAGGGGAAGTAGTGTTTTCCTGAAAAGGTAATTTGTTGTAAAGAGAGACACCCATGTGATCACCAATATTAGACACACACAACTGGTCGTTGCATCTTGCAACCTCAAATGAGAGACATCATCATCATCATTACCCTCAGTTAAATATCCACTTTTTCATGCTTATAATAGGTCAAACAGAATTTGTGGAGGCAGATTTTTGTAAGGTGAGATACCCATTTTGTTATCAATCTTCACCTGTTTCCAAGCAAGGTAATATTTTCCCAGAGCAAGACATATTTTCCCATGGAAGACTGAAAACAACAAACCTTACTTGTATGATGGCCATGTACATTTACAATCATCACATGATGTCTAGAAAAGAATTCGCATAAACACACACACGCACACATGTATGTGTGTGTGTGAGTGTATATGTATACAAAAAGGTTTCTTTTCCATTTCTGTCTACCAAATCCACAGTAGTAAAAGACACCGAAGGTGCCATCTAGTGGGACTGAAACCAAGATGCATGATCTAAAAGCAAACTTCTTAACTACACAACTACACATAAAATTAAGCTACCTGAATGTTTCAAGTCTTTCATAAACTGGAATTAAAGCAGTGGGGTGGAAGTGTGTATTTGTGTTGTCAGCAGCAATAATCTACATTCATCTAGAAGCATGAAGGTGTGGATATAGAATGAGAGAATAAGGCTTCTTATCCAGTTGTAACTGTACCAAAATTGCTCCTTCAAATGAAAAAATGCAAGAAAATATACATTTTTATGTGCATATCAATTTGTAGACCTTGCGTAAATAGAATGAGAAAAGAGAAACACACAAATCTGAAAATATTTCTGACTCACTTGCAGAGTTTGGTGTAATTGGTGTCATTGACTATTTCGCTTGTATTTGACAGGACTAATCTTTCTGTCTGACAACCTGTCAATGCTTGATGGATCTGAGCTGTGTTACACTGGCCTTTGATAAGAACTGCAGAAGAAAAAAAATTGACTTAAATTTCTGCTTTGACTAATGTACCATATGAAAACATTTATGAATTTTATAGAAATACTAATAACCTCTTTCTCTCTCTCTCTCTCTCTCTCTCTCTCTCTCTCTCTCTCTCTCTCTCTCTCTCAAACTGAATTCTTTTTTCTATGTATTGAGTACACTTTTTCACTTTTGTTTATAAGTTGTAACATTTGAATGTGTGTGTGTGTACCTTTATCACACTCATATATATACATATATACATTGGAATGTTTTCATTTGCCAAGCTAATCTATCAAACTGCTTGAACAACCCTCAATTCTAAATGCAAATATAGAATATCCATTGTATTGGTACAGACTGAATTTCTGTGTTTTAATTATGTTCTGTCCATAACCTTCCTATCTATTATGAGAGATGTTGTCATATGATCTCTATTATAGAAATAATACAGTGTGTTAAGGAAGGGATTAGATACTACTTAAAATAGCTGGAGCTTGTACACAGAAACCCTACCTTAGTTCAATAGTTAAGAAGACAATTATTTCACATGATACTTAAGTTACTCCTAGTAAGAAAGATAGGATAGTGTTTAATTGCTTTTGTTATTTAGCCCC
>NC_068985.1:21379419-21381322 GCF_001194135.2 Octopus bimaculoides
ATCAGATATTGTGATCAAAGATATTCTAGATGTGACCATCTTATCTTTTTCAAACAATGCAAAAAAAAAAAAAAAAACTTTGGTTACTCAAAGCATGTACTTGTAGAATACCAAGTGAAGTGGTCAAATTCAGGAGAATTCCCTGTATTTTATTTTATTTTAGATTGGCATCTTATTGTCTGTGGTGGTAGTCAGACTTTGTTTGAGACAGGCATTCTGCCAGAATGTTATCTATTATCTGTTCATATTAACCATTGGTACAACTCCACACTCAAGCTCTATTATCAGCTAAAATAGCTATTTATATTTTCATGGTATGAAGTTTTATCTTTGGCTGTAATTATAAGGATTTCCATTTTGGGATATATTAAGCTGAAATTTATTTTATACATTATTACTGAGCAATTATGATCTGACTAAAGTATAATGTTAAGTCATCTGAATCTCACTATTTCTACAGCTAGAATACATTTTTTTCTGGTATATATATTTCTATTGTCCCTTAGTTGTTTAGTTCTAATGAATGAATGCACACAGATGCATGGATCAATTTACGTAATATTGCATTGTTTTATTAATTAATTACTTGTAATGTAATCTAGTTATTCCTACCTAGAAAGGGTATTTTATTCATTTATCAACAAAAACTAGGCAACATTTACTAATACTAAGAAAACAACCAGTTCAAAGTATAGCTTCTTATGAATCTCATACTTAAGCAAAGCTTCTTGTGGTTCCTTCCAGGTAAAGATACTTGTAACATTCATGTCTTCTTCAGTTGCATTAGTAATGTAAGTTGAATAAAATAGTTGAAACTGAGAACCAACTTTACAGACTTGGCTCACGAGATGCTTACCTTTTTATACTGTAGTGTTTGCTTTGAAAATATTAAATGTTTCTAAAGAACCTGACCATTAAAGGAATCTTTCATAAGTTCCTTTGTCATTATATTACAGTGTTCTTTTTAAAAAAAAAGCTGTTCTCCTCAAGAGACAGTTGATAAAAATCCATATCTTATGTCAACACTTTAAACATTTTTTTGCTTTGAAGAAACTCTATTCCAGAGTAGTGGATGTTGTGTTGATGCAGCTCATATTTCAATGAGAATTAGCTTTGGAAGAATGTCACTTTCTCTCAGATGTTTTTTTTTTCTTTTTACAAGGATAAAGAATCAAGAGTAAAAAAAATACTGATAACCAGATAAGGAAAAATAGAAAAATGCTATCAAAATAGCACCAATGCTCAGATAATATAAATGCATACATAGTAAGTCCATAAAATAAGGCACATGAAAACTACATAGTAATACCATCTCTAAACTCCTCCACATTGAAATTGTTTTGTAGCAGTGTGGGAGAAATGTGGACATAAAATAAGTTAATGAATGCTGATAAAAGTTTGAAAGAAACAGAAAATATATTGGTGGAAGAAATAGATTGAAATGGCAAATCCCAGAATAAAAATGCATTTTATGTTATGTCTTTTTAATGTTCTTTAAACATCACCATCATCAACATATATCTAATGCCAAGAGTCTTCAATATTGCTCAGTCGGTTGGCAGATACTGTCTTCTCACTAGTTATTACAAACTTTACTTCCTTGGCTTTTAACACTTTCTTTTAAACAGGACATGGAATGATCTGCCAAATGTCTTAAGTATGCTACAATAACTGTTTGTTGAGGTTACTTATTGAGTATTTGTATTAAATTAATTAAACTTTTTTTAATTTTTCTTTCAGAATGTCAGGAGAGATGGGTAAAATAAAGTAACACAGTCTACACAATAAGCTATGTGTAAATAGATCAGCTTGATGTCCCTAATCATTTGAATAAGGATGGTTTTCTTTTTCAAAAGTGAGAGGTATTGGTTAAAGTTCTTAGCATTAGAAAATAACTTTGATC
>NC_068985.1:21381332-21400986 GCF_001194135.2 Octopus bimaculoides
GAGAGAATGGTGGCATTAAGCACACTCATCAACAGAAACCTCTTAGGAAATCATTTCTAAAAGCCATGTTATCATTGACCTTTCTCTTGACTAGATATCTTGTACAGAAATGATGTTGATTAATCATAATAAATATACTATGTATTGGCAAAGAGTTCTTCTAAAGAAAGAGAGCAAAAAATTCATTACATTTATTGTTGTATTTATTTTCATTTTAATTCTTAACAATTTCTTTTTTTAATTTATTTATTTTTTCTTTTTTGTTCTTTCAATCAAAACTGCCCATAAATTGACCTTTTGCAAGAGTAACTTTAATTGGCATTTAATTTAAATGGAAATTACTATCAGTAAGTACTGCTTTATTAAAATGAAACAGACTGACTGCTCTGAAAGAAAATCTGTTTTTAAGAATTTCTCTTAAGATGTATATCAGAATTCCTCATTCAGCATCAAATTATTTTTGAAAGTAACACATTACAGTGAATTAATTCCCTGAACCATTGAGTCTTACGCAAAGATAACAGATCAAACTGTCCTACATAGGATATTTTTACTTTTAATCAACATCATACCTGTACAGAACATCTAAGCAAAAGAAAACTCATAATGATTATGATACTGTTGGTTGCAATTTCCTGAGACATTTGGGTGCTTTTAATGTCACTATTCTTTCATCTACAAAATGAAGGCAATTGATAATACATCTAAATGAGAGAAAAGTTACTTTGTCCAGTGAAAAACATTAGCAACACTTTCTTTCTCTTAAAAAAGAAAACCTTGGATCTATTTTAAAACGGGGGCCACATTTTTCATTAATGTTTTACGTAGTGTTTTTGGTACGGAACGACTTTCAAACTTCGTATACTTATCTATTTTGTGTTATAGAACAGAAAAATGTTTTTGTATTCGAATTTATTTCATGTAAAAAATTGTCCTATTTCGATAATTTTAACCAATCACTGACAAGTATTCAGTTGTTTATATTTACTCCTTTGGCTGATTAAGCGATGTAAAGCGTATTTAATCTCCATACCTTCGTTTTATTTGCTTTTTTCATTTTAAATTTGCTTTAACCCTAACCCTAAGGTTAGGGTTAGGGTTAATTGTTTCAGAATCGTTTGTTTATGTAGTCGGCACTTAATGTATATCGGCTGAATGGACGTCAGTGATTGGTTGAAATTACAGAAATACGACAACTTTAACATGTAATAACTTATGGATTTCTTTTTTTTTTAAGAAGACTAAGAGAAAAAGATGTTTTATATGACACATTCTACCAGTGTTCCAAGTTTCAAAGTGTTTCGTTAATGAAAAATGTGGCCCCCGTTTTAAAAAAGATCCAAAACCTTTCTTAATCAGACAATGATGAACATTATGTTGAACTGTATACAGACAGCTGACTATGTAGCTTGTGTTATTTCATTTTCCCTCTTTCCTCCACTCTTTGAAACAAAATTCTTCTCATAAAATTAAACTAACATCTTAGTATAGCATAGAATTGATTAACAGATATCAAGCAAAATTCTCATGTAAGTTAGTTCTGAAATCTCAAATAATTAAGAATACTTTCCAAAAAAGTTAATATACATAGAATCATTGACCCATAAGTTAGCTGAAAGTTTTGAGAAAATTCTAAGAAGATTCAGAAAGGAACTGTAAAAATTTGGTTTCGTCTCCATCATGGTGATCATCATCATCGTTTTAACATCCACTTTTCTATGCTTGCATAAATTGGATGGAGTTTGAGGCAGATTTTCTATGGCTGGATGCCTTTCCTGTTACCAACTCTTAATTGTTTCCAAGCAAGATATTATTTCCCCATGGCCAGACATGTTTTTGCAGAATATTGGAAATGAATGACATTCATTTCCAGCAGTCATAATGTCAGGATAGAAACAAACATCATCATCATCATCATCATCATCATATATATAATATATATATGTATGTGCACATGCACACACACACACACATGGGCTTCTTTCAGTTCCATCTACCAAATCCTCTCATAAGGCTTTGGTCAGCCTGGGACTAGAGTAGCAGACACTTGCCCAGGATGCTACAAAGTGGACTGAGCCTGACACCATGTGATTGGGAAATGAACTTCTCCAAGACAAACCATGCCTATACCTATTTTATACACACACACATGCACATAGACATCATCATCATCATTATTGTTTAACGTCCATTTTTCCATGCTGGCTGGCATGGGTTGGATGGTTTGACTGAGGTCTGGAAAGCCAGCGACTGCACCAGGTTCCAATCTGATCTGGCAATGTTTCTACAGCTGGATGCCCTTCCTAACTCCAACCACTCCGAGAGTGTAGTAGGTGCTTTTTACATGCCACCGGCACAGGAGCCAGTGAGGCAGGCTTGGCATTGATCACGTTCGGATATATTTATAATTGCAAGAATCTGGTGATTCCCACATCATACTCAGTTTTTGCTCAACGTGAATTTCTATTGCGTGTAAGATCTCACTGAATTAATTACTAGTTTCGTACAAATAAATGTACTCTACAACCTGTACTGAGTGCTTTTCATTCCATTTGGGGGAAAAAACAAAAAAATTCCAAGACATGCATTGTTGTATTCATTTGTTTATTTGTTCAATGTCCCTTTTTTTCTCGCAAGTGCCCTTAAGTGAGAGCGATTTAGTTATGTTCATAGCTTTTGTAGGCTTTCCCAGACTAACAATATTGATACAGTTAATGTTTAATGTTAACTTTTGCAAGATGACACCTCTAGGGAAAGCCTAGACAAGGAAACTGCTCCAGAGAACTGCAGTTCTGGCAAAAAGGATTGGTTAAAATGTTTAAACAGGATTTGGGGGAAGGGATGTTGAAGACCTGCTGAGAAAGTGTGATGCATCTTCATGGTACACAGCTTGCTAGCTCAGGAGAGCAGGAAGTGTTGTACTCTCAGTAAAAGAGATAGCATATTGAATGAATATAAGTCTGCATTTTACTTGGTAGAACTATTTTTGTGGTTCTAGAATGTTTGTGTGTATAGCCGAAACATAAATAGTCCTTTACTGCAAATCACATTTATGTCCTGTAAAGGATTTTTTAAAAAAATAAAAACTATCCTGAAGAAAACTTATACTTTTAGATGTCGTTTTGGTTATGTTATAGAAATGTAGCTGCCATAGAAGACAGCAGAAATTGTGTGTTCTAAACTTTTAATAATTTGGTGAAAGTTTTACTTGTGTGTTGTTCATGAATTAGACAAGTGTTGCTGGTGTGTCTCCTCAATATCTGTATTAACTGCATCTTTATGCTATTGGATGACACTAAGTTGTTATTACAAGAAATTTTCAAGATTTTGTTCAAAGAGCTACTAACAGCGTAAAAGAAGTAATTTGAAATTCTAGCAAGAAGGCTGTGCATGCTGAAGGAAAATAAATTACAGCAGGCCCAATGAAACTGTGTGTATATGTGTGTGCATGCAAAGTGTCTGTTAGTTTCTTATATTTGAATACAGTAGCTGTTTAATCAGAGTGATAACACATATTTTAATTTTCCTTTAAAGATTTAGTTCCTTTAATCAGTATTTTTGTGAAACTCTTAAATATATTTTGTATCTAAGAAAAAAAAAAACTTTCATTCAGTAAAAATATCCAGATCTCTTTGATAATAAAAAATAGGTTTGTAGGAGGGAAAATCTGTGGTTTTAATTTCATTTCATTCAGCTGTGTAAAGATATCCAATTGAGTGACAGCTATGAAATTCAGCTACATTATATTCGTAAGGGAACAATCTGTAGTTTCATTCAGTTTTTAAGTTATGGTCACATTATTTTTATGAGCTATGTCTGGAAGATAGGGTTGTGTTTGTAATTTTCACACTCTAAGGCTAATGGAGTTTATGCCATCATTTTCCCACTTAAACTGTTGCAAATCAATGACTGCAGGAAAAACATGTGCAGAAAGGAAATTCCGGGGAATCAATGTTTTGGAGTGATTAATACTGGGTTTGGGAGATGGGCACAAATTGAATGCATCACAAAAAGGTGATGAGCTGAATGGAATGAAAGGAGTTAGTTTTGGAGATAAATCATGTGTAAACAATGTATATCAACCATGAATCCTTCAAGGAATGTTAAGTTTGTTGATTTTTCTTCTTTGGAAAATAAGTTTATTAGCTTCATTTGTGTTGTTCATATTGAATAAATTATATATTTTCTTGTTGGGTATGTTCTGAAAAATGCCGTTTATTTGAAAATGCTATGCATTTAATAAAAGGAACATAATAGATGATTATGAAGAAATTTAATTATTCTATTATATAATGATGGATCTATTTATGCTGGATGCTAGTATAAATTATCCATTTTACTTTTCATCCAAACATCTTTTATAAATTTATACGATTAAAAAAATTAAAGATGATTGTAATTACATATTTTTATTATTAATTCCCTGTAAAGAGTAATAAACCCATTAATTGTTGAGGCCATTCTGCTAAGACAAAATATGATTGATGCTATGATTGTTTTAACCCCTTTAAATCTTCAGAGAGAAAAGAGATTTTTTAAATTTGACTTCTCTTATTTCTTTTGAAATATGAGAAGTCAAATGAAAAATCCATTTTCTCTTTAGATGTTTAAAAGGGTTAGAACAAATAATAAATGGCAACATCAATAATGTTACAAAGTTGGAACCAGAATACATTCAAGGACAACAAAGTCAATAACTACGATTATTTCTTTGATTATTTTGGGGATTTTTCCTTTCTAGTTGTTTCTTTGTTAGTTATTCTCAAATGATCCTTTGAAGCATAAATACTTCAACAATCAAGATCTCTATTTCATTATTAAACTAGATTATTGAAGTAAATGAATAGATACATCAAGACCTACTCATCATCATCATCGTTTAACGTCTACTTTCCATGCTAGCATGAGTTGAACGATTTGACTGAGGACTGGTGAAACCGGATGGCAACACCAGGCTCCAATCCGGTTTCACCAGTCCTCAGTCAAATCGTCCAACCCATGCTAAAGTTTGAATAAGAAAAAAGCAATTTATTTAACTTATCAGCATTGTAAATTGATGAAAATGCTTGAGATGAATTATTATATTGTTTTATTCAATTCTATTATTTTCTTTTTTTCTTAATCACAACCTGAGATTTCTTGTAACAACTCCGCTCCAAATACATGAGCAATATTCTATAGTGGATGACTTCTAGAGAATCACCATTTGTTTAGAACTGAAATAAAGTCATGCTTAGGTGCACAAATGTAATAGAATTCTGAAATCTCTCTAAGAGATCAACGCAGTGGTTGTACTAACAAGTAATGTTCATAGCCACTTCAACATGGCTGTCCATTCAAAGGGACTTTACTGCAATTTTTTAACCCCAAGACACCATCTCCTCTAGCTGTGCATCGTTACCCAGCTAGAGGAGATATCCACTTGGGGTTAAAAAATTGCAGTAAAGTCCATTCGAATGAACAGCCATGTTGAAGTGGCTACAAACATTACTTGTAATAGAATTGAAATATATTTATATCTTACTTAGAAATGTTAATACCTGAGAACTGAATGATCTTAATATCAGCTGTTCTTTTACTCTTGCTACCTAACATTTATAGCGAAGTATACTTTTTATAAACTTTAGATTAAGATTTGCATTCATTAAAAACCAAACCAGTTTATACACTTCAGAAATAAAGAAACTCATTTTGATACTAAAATCAAGATCACTCATATGTGTGTGTATACATCATCATCATCTGTTTTCTATGTTGGCATGAGTTAGACAGTTTGGCAGGTGCTGGCAAACCAGTGAGCTGCACCAGGCTCCAGTTGTCTGTTTTGGCATGGTTTCTACAACTGGATGCCCTTCCTAATGCCAACCACTTTACATAGTGTAGTGGGTACTTTTTACGTGACAATTGGAGTCTGGACAGCTTTACATCAAACTATCCAACTCATGCCAGCATGGAAAACGGATGTTAAATGACGATGATGTATGTATGAATGTATGTATGTATGAATGAATGTATGTATTTATGTATGTATGTATGTATGTATGTATGTGTTGTGTCGATGCCCCCAGGCGAAGAAGTAGGATCTTCCAAGACATATAATAGGGGTAGTCTGGCCGTGGTAGGAGTGTTGAGTAGCAGTTGTGTAGAGATCATCCAAAGGTGCTAGATAGCAGTAGCATTGAGACATAACAGTATGTATGTAGGTATGTATATGTATGCATGAATGAATGAATGTATATATGTATGTGTATATGTATATGTTTGTATGAATATATATATGTGTGTGTGTATATATGTATATATATATATATATATAGAGAGAGAGAGAGGGAGAGGGAGAGAGAGAGAGAGAGAGAGAGAGAGAGAGAGAATCAAATGTAAAATGTTTTCAAAGATATTCTTTCAAGTTGTGTAATATATAAAATGTATTTTCGATGACATAATCATCTTAATTCCATGGAAAGTTATTGGTTTCAAAAATCATTGCCTGGAGATTCAATATAATCAATACCATCTTCACAGAGGAATTTCTGCCAGTTTTCAAAGATAAATCATTTATTTCAATAACTGATTTTCTTTTTTCAATTGGATTCTTAATTATTACAAACTTTAAAGTAGTCTAAATATTTATGTAAAATACTTTCTTAATGAATTTGTTTACATGTATCAGATCAGATATAAAATTTATGAATAGAAATTTTAATCAAGCTAAAAAAATTTTAAAAATTAAAAAATCAAATAAATATAATTAACTTTGGTTTGTTGTCCATTACTTCCTGATTAATATAAGTTTAATAATAATTTTGCCATGTCTATTTCCTAAAGTAATTGTGTACTGTAGAATCAAATAGTACATTCAATATATTTTGCCTTATTATGCTTATCCTGTTCATAAAACAAATAAGTACATTTTTATAGAAGTATTTTTTGAAAAATTCTTGGTGCAAGCATGGCGGTGTGGTAAGAAGTTTGCTTCCCAATTATATGGTCCCACTGTGTGGCACCTTGAGCAAGTATCTTCTACTATAGCCGGAGCCAACACTGGTTTTCAAGCAGTGGTGGAAGAAACACAGACACAAACACACACACACATACACACAGATATATATATATATATATATACGATGGTTTTCTTTCAGCTTCCATCTACCAAATCTACTCACAAGGCTTTGGTTGGCCTGAGGCTATAATAGAAGACACTTGCCCAAGGTGCCATGTGGTGGAACTGAACCTGGAACCATGTGGTTGGGAAGTAAACTTCTTACACCCAGGCTTTGTGAGTGGATTTGGTACACAGAAACTGAAGGAAGCCCATCATATATGTGTGTTTGTGTTCATGTTTGTCACCCCCACCATTGTTTGACAACTGATGTTGGCTTGTTTACATCCCTGTGGTTTAGCATCAACCAAAAGAAACTAAATAGAATAAGTACTAGGCTTTAAAAAATAAGTACCAGGGTGGATTTGTTTGACTAAATTTTCAAGACAGTGCCCCAACATGGCTGCAGTCCAATAACTGAAGCAAGTAAAAGATCATGAAGAAGTCTATACATATCCTTAAAGTTGCGTATAATATTTATATCTATTTTAGTTTTACAATTAAACCTTGGGAGAGGCATTATGCCGGTAATAAACACGTGCACTGGTTCAGTCCTTTATTTATTTATAAACAGTATTTAGAATCTTGCACACCAAATACACATACGAAATATTTTAGTTTTATTTTCTTCCAAAAATATAACTTCTTACTATTTTATTACCACATTTTAATCTTTCTTAAAGGGTTTCCCTTATCTGTTTCTCATAAAATAACTATACACCAATGCAAAATATAAAGCTCTACATATATATTTATACTAAACATTGTCAACTTCGACCTTGAAAATAAGTATCTCTGAGTACACTCATTGTGATCACTTAATACAATGTTTTCCTGTGGGGGAAAAAAAAGTATTGATGTTTACTTACATAGAAAAACATAAAAAAGAACTTTCATTTCTATTGATTTCAGTCTTTGGACTGTGCCCATGCTGGGGTACCACCTTCAAGGCTTTCAGTTAATTATATCAACCCAGTACTTTGCCTGGGTGTAAGAAGTTTACTTCCCAACCACATGGTTCCAGGTTCAGTTCCACTACATGGCACCTTGGGCAAGTGTCTTCTATTCTAGCCTCGGGCCAACCAAAGCCTTGTGAGTGGATTTGGTAGATGGAAGCTGAAAGAAACCCGTCATATATATATTTATATATATATATATATATATATATCTCTGTCTGTCTGTCTTTATTTTTTCCACCACCACTGCTTGAAAACCAGTGTTGGTGTGTTTGCATCCCCATAACTTAGCAGTTCAGCAAAAGAGACTAAAAGAATAAGTAGCAGGCTTTAAAAAATAAGTACTGGGGTCAATTCATTTGACTAAAAATTCAAGGTGGTTCCCCAGCATGGCTGCAGTCTAATGACTGGAACAAGTAAAAGATAAGATAAAAGATGAACCCTAGAACTCTTAAGACCGGACTTTAACCTGGTTTCCACGATGATATATAACTGAGATTTCAAAATTCCTTAAAATACTCATTTACAGATGAGTGGAATGGAGCAATGTGAAAGAAGTATTTTCATCAAGAACACAACACAGCCCAATCTAGGAATTGAAATCATGCTCTTATGATCATGAGTGTAACACCCTAACCACTAGGCCAGGTCCCTTCCTATGTATATATAGAGAGAAAAAACCTAAATTAACAAGCATTTTATCATTATTAATAATAATTGTGATTGTTGTAGAAAAAAAAGGAACTTACCACAGCAAAGGCAGATGGCAAAAATATAAATAACTCCTTTTAATACCGTCATATTGATAGCAGTTTATTCTTCTGGTGGTAATCTTTGACTTTTCAACTTAAGATGTTCTTGTTCGTTAAGCTACTCACCTGATTCCAATATTGCAATGGTACTCTGCGACTGCATTCAATAAACATCATACTCAAACTGCAGGTATTTTCCGGATATGCTACTTGGGTTTTATTTGAATACAAGGAATGTGACTCTCACAAGTGATCTTTTTTTGTTTGGGGACAAATATTTACCAACCCTGTTCATATAGGGATAAAACATTTCCAACAAAACTGCGATCCCTTTGTAAATATTATCTCTGACTCACTTTACTTCAGCTTGCCTTGGGTCTCTAACTGTATTAACTTCCCAACACTAACTTAACATTCTTCAACTGACATTTAATGCAAAATGTATCCTGTAAAGCCGTTGCCCTTGTCAAAGTCTATTTGTCCTGTCTTTTGTCATAAATCAATTGTGAAATTGATTTGTTCAAGAAAATGGAGTTTTTTTTTGTTTTTTTTTCAGAATGAACTATTTCTACTGGTTACTGATCAAGGTTTCTTGAATGAATGCAATGTGGTTTGGGAAACATTGTCCAGTGTTGAAGGAGACTGTTATTTTGTTGACACATCATTCCACACTTATACCAAGCCTGATTCTGCATCTTCCACCACTGCTGTCACACCTCCACTTGTGCCAATAGGCTCTGATCAACAAATTGACCAAGAGTAAGTTCTTCTTTTTCTTCTCCTTCAGTAAATTTATTCTGGTCAAGCATTGCAGGAAAGGAGACACACTTCTAGACTTCAGCAAACAACAATGGAAACTGACTTTACTAAGTTGTTAGAAAGTTTGTTTGTTTGTTATTTTTTGCTTTTTTTTTTACTTACTATTGAACTACACTTTCATATTTTTGTTTAAACTATCTTCAAGCATTAGAAATTAACTATTTAAAAGAAAAATCTGGGAATCTGCTTAATAAACAAAATATGCTAGTTATATTCAAGTTTGTTCACCTGGTAAATTTGAATTTAGTTTTGGCACTTTGAGATAATGAATTGATAATTCATCAAGTAAGGATAGTTAAATTGAATTTTCATTGTCTCTTTTTCAGTATTTTTGTAGATATTTTGTTCAGTAGCTATGATACAGTGGTAAATTTTTAGCTATTATAATTATAATAAAATGGTAAGATGTAATTTTTTTCAAAGCTTCTTATATCCTCTTACAAAGTTTGTCAAATATTTGTATAAATTGCTCAACAATTTCTAACAAAACTATATCTTTCAATGCCAGTTTTCATGTCACATATATTAAACATTTGTCAGAATTCACAAGTTTAAATATGTGAAAAGAATCTTTAAAGAAAGGCAATTTTTTCATTAACTTCTGAATCCAACTAAGTTCATTTGATAATGCTTCCACAAATTATAGGGATCTACTGAGCCAGTGCTCAGCTCCATACAAAGTGCTAGCATATAACCAAATAACTTTACTGGAAAAACCTAACACTTAGCTAATTTCTTTCCTAATCACCACATTTAGCCTAACTGTGGATATTTGTAATGTTGAAAACATTGGAAATTATGGAACCCATGTTTTTATTATTTAAATATGTGATCATTGCTCTTTATACTTAAACTATCAAATAACTTGTAGTTAACAGTTATTTCTATCACCTTTGAGGTATTAGAAGTAGGGGCAAGAGGTTTGTAATTAGAAATATCAAAGAGCTTGCTTGTCTTGGAATAGAGCACATAGATCAGGACAGATTCCTCTTGCAAGAAAGACTTGAATTTTATGAGAACAGAAACTATTATATAAAATAATCACTTTATTATGTAAAATAGAGAGGATTTTTAGTTCAATCTCCCTGTGTAATATGCTAGGCAAGAGTCTCCTATTATAGTCACAAGCTTGCCACTGCCTTGTGAGTGGAATTGGTAGATGGAAACTGTATGGAAGCCTGTCATGTGTGAATGTTGGTATTCTATGCTGCTGTTTGTCACTGCCTGAGTGAAACAACTTTGATTCTTTGTTGACAATGTCTCATCATTCTGCTTGTTCAAAGACCAGTGGAGTAAAAAAATGTCCTCTACTTGAAAAAACAGGTAAGAGCTGGTGACAGGATCAGCCATCAATTGTAAAATACTGCCTCAAATTAGTCTCCTTTTAGCAAAAGGACATTAAAATGAATGGAAGGTATATTATATTGTCAAAATTAGTCACCTATTTAAAACAAAGAGGTTTTTTTTTTCCTTTTGAATTGCATGGTACATATAAGCGAGACAAGCGGAGTGGGGAAATGGTTGTTTAGTAGGTATTGTATATGTGGAGATAGAGACAAAAATAAAAAAAAAATGTGATGGTTTGCAGACATGCTAACTTTAAACAATTTCATTAAGGAGTGGCAGTGATCAGATATAACTTTTTCTTTGTTTCCTGTATAATAAGAATACCCGTCATATTCATTTGCAACAAGAGAGGATTTAATACAGAACTTTAAACTCCTACTTCACTAATAATACATTGTGTTTTCACCTTTAAATAGGACATCTGAAGTTTGATCAAACATTATTATGAAATTAGCTTCTTGACAGAATTTAATATATATCACACATCCAACCTGATTGGTTCCTGCAAAAATTAAGTGAAAATCTCTCATGCTGCTACTTGTATATTTTTATTAAATGGATGTTTTTATACTCAAAAACAAATTTTTCTTCCTGGCTTTCTAACATTAAGCAGTTCTATTCATGATTATCTGGTTACTGTTATGTATTAATGTTGCTATATTTCACAACAGCAATAATTCACAATTGTACAGCATTGTATTACCATCTGTAAACTGGTGTAATTAACCAGTGTGTTTCCAGAAACTTATCTGACATTTTTGTATGTCTCAATTACTACATCTGACATTTGCTGCGTCTTAATTTGTAGATTTAACCTTAATCCTTATATGAGTGTTGATACATTTTAAATTTTCAGGCGTAGGAGTGGCTGTGTGGCAAGTAGCTTGCTTACCAACCACATGGTCCCGGGTTCAGTCCCACTGCGTGGCATCTTGGGCAAGTGTCTTCTACTATAGCCTCGGGCCGACCAAAGCTTTGTGAGTGGATTTGGTAGACGGAACCTGAAAGAAGCCTGTCGTATATATGTATATATATATGTATGTGTGTATGTGTTTGTATGTCTGTGTTTGTCCCCCCAACATCGCTTGACAACCGATGCTGGTGTGTTTATGTCCCTGTAACTTAGCGGTTCGGCAAAAGAGACCGAAAGAATAAGTACTAGGCTTCCAAAGAATAAGTCCTGGGGTCGATTTGCTCGACTAAAGGCGGTGCTCCAGCATGGCCACAGTCAAAAGACTGAAACAAGTAAAAGAGTATTGCATCACTTCAACTAATACTTGTTTAGAAATTCACCATTTTCAGTATCCCAGTTTATAAAAAGATGATTGCAATATATTGAATATTGCAAAATAATTCCAAAAGAAATATTTGTAATAAGGTTGAATTAAGAGTTGTATTGGTTATTGCTGTTTAAACTCAGATCATCCTTGAGCAAACAGACCTATGATCAGAAGTGTTCTAATCCTAACTTTTCTCTCTTAGTATATCAAGAACAACATTATTCAATGTGTACTTCCCTTTTGAAAATGGTACTGTGTGCTATCCTCATTGGCTTGTGATGCAGTGGTTTTGCAACATTCAAAGTTGCCATTTTAAATTGCCACAGCAAGCTACCGCAGATGTTATGTCATTTTTCACAGATATTTAAAATATTTATTTGAATAAAATCTCAGACATTTTTATTGAAATGTTAATCTCTGCTACCATAATTATTAGCTGTCCATCAACAGTACCAATGGATTTCAAAACGAAAGGTGCATTTAGAATGGTTAAGAAGGAAATTATCCAATGTTGTTTGTTGTTTAGCCCCAGGCCAGTTCCAGTTGAATAGGTCCAGATCAACTGTTTATGCTTCTTGTTTTTTTTTTTGTTTTGTTTTTTTTTCATTATTAAAGCATACTGTATTGAAGATTACACTATCCTGGATACACAGTCAGATGTGACTTCAGAGAGATTTACGTACTATTTCTAGTAGGCTCTGTCTCTATCTCTCTCTCTCAAAATGTTTTTGTATAAGTTCTTTAGTTAGTTTGTATCATTGTCGGTCTGACCATTTTTGAGCACCATAAACTCTCTCTCAAAGTACTTAATCCTGACAACACATTTGTGTTTTTAATGTGAGCATATCTTTATATTAAAAATAGAACCTTTACTTTAAGATATATTCAGATGATTTTTACCTCATACAAAGGGGTGCCCAAAAGTAACTGGAAATGTTCACTGTGGGACAAGCCCATTGTAGTTCAGCCTTCCACTGCTAGAAGCCACTTGATGTGACCTTCAGGCATCAGTCTGCCAACCAGCAGTGGCAGGTGAGGTCATACTGCCACATGATGCATCTTTGTTTTGCAGTGCTTCTCCCCTGTTCGTCAATTTTTGTGATGTCTGAAATGGTACCCCCTCGTGTGTGTGTGTGTGTGTGTTTTTATATTTGTGTTTATATTTACATCAGTTATCTATGTGGTATCCCTTTGTCCTGTAACTAAACTAAGCAGTCCAACAAATAGACCAATAAAATAAGTACCAAGGTGATATGATCAACTAAATACCCTTAAAGGCAATGCCCCTGCATGGCTTTTTTTTCTGTTCCTTTCTTGCATTTACTCAGTTCCGGTATTATGGTGTGAATGCACCTTTCTTGGGCCCTTCACATAACTGAATCTAAGAAAGAATGGAAGAAGAGAAATTTACTTTGGCAAATTATGTTGAATGATCCCAAAGGAATAAAAGACAAAGTTGCCTTCAGTCATATTTGAACTCTGAACACAGATGGTCAGAACAAGTACTACAAGTCTTTCTCTCTGCCAATTCTTCATTTGCTTTTGTGGTTGTAGTCCAATGACTGAGAAACTATCAAAGAATAAAAGACATAGAGAAATTTGTAATTATCTCTTTATTTATCTATCTTGAGAGGGTGGTGTAAACAAACATCGGAATAGCTTCTACAGCACAACTACTAATTAACAGTCATCTAACTGATGACATCATAGAAAGACATGCAAGATTATCAAAAGACAAAATATAACAAATGCTATATAAATGAAAGGAGCAGGTTTATTTTAAAATTTTTGTTGCAAGGCTGAGGGAAAGGGGTACAGTCAAATTCATGCAAATGGTAAAGAACAAAAAATAATAATAAAAGCAGGATCTGCTGTTTGCTAGTAAAACACATACAAATAATTATACAACATTATTCAAATAATTAAATTTACAAAAACCTTCTCACCTATGCTAGAACAGAAAAATAGATAATAATGAAAAAAAGCTTGATAGACCAACATCCTCTTATTCAAGAATAAACATGCAAACATTGAATAAGCTTCAAGCCAATGAGTCACCTTACTGTTTATTTATATGTATGTAAATACACACACACACAAATATACATACATGCAAGCATAAACACACTCATACACATTTACTTTTATTTGGAACTTTTTCACACTATTTATTTCTTATACGTAAGGCCACAGGTTTATAGAAAAGAAAATGGGAGTGTATGATATTCCTGCCTTTTTTCAAGAGCATTTGTAAATAAAGTCAGTATGCTTCCAGCCAAGAAATAGGACTGACTTTGATTCAGTTCAAGAGCTTACTACTTATTTTATAGTTCTTCTCACTACGAAGTTTCTCACAATATTAATATTTGACTTGAACTAATGTCTCCAACCTTCATGTAGACCAATAAAATAAGTACTGTTCCTGTCTTGTTCCCCAGTATAGAGCATGTACCTTATTACTTCAGCTATTCAGAATGTCCAAGTTCTTCAACAGCCGGTGATTAACTAGGTTAAAAAATTGATAACCAAAACTACCTTTGTATGTAAATAACATGATTCTTTAGTAAAGAGAAAGTCACTGCATAGTCACCTTACCTGGCAAGCTGACAGAAACGTTAGCGTGCCGGGTGAAATGCTGTTACGTTCTGAGTTCAAATTCCGCCGAGGTTGACTTTGCCTTTCATCCTTTTGAGGTTGATACAAGTATCTCCCTTTTAGTAACTGAACAGATTGTGTGAATTTTTTAAAGGTAGGATGAGGTACATATTTTGTTTCTGCATATAAACAATATTGAAAGTAGTTTAATTCAATGTGTATTTTCTTGAACATACAGACAGATAACTTATAGTAATAATCTTATTTCTGAATTTTATTTTAGTTATTTGGTTGCATTGTCATTGGACCAAGAACAGAAATTACAGCGAGAAGCGTGGTCGAATCAGACAGGTGGTCCTGGATCTAGTGGTGGTGCTATTTCTGAAAGTGGAAGTATACTTGATCAAGATCACCATCCACAACTTAGCGAGTGAGTAATTTTCTTGAATTTAAGATACAATTCTAGCCCAGTAAATCATATAAACTTGTGATAACTGTAGTTATAAACTTGTTTTCATTTTTAAGATATTTTAGTTCAGAGTAAATCCTCACCACTATATTCTCTGTATTGGAATAATTCAGAAAAATATGCAGTGAACATATTTCTGTAGATCTCAAATCTATGAGATTTCATTTGTGATGCATGATATTCTTAAGTTTGATCTATTTCATCTCAGATCTAACAATTTGGTTCATAATATCTCATGTTCACAAGAACATAGTTATCTCTCCCGAACATATCAGTCAATGTCTTTGATACCAAATTGTTTTCTTAATTCATTTGTCTTTAATTTTATCATAATTTACCCTTGCACACTCAATTTCAACTCATTTCTGATTATGGTGTTCTAAAAGAGAAACACTAATATTTTCCAACATATCATGCTCTCTTCATTATGCTATCGCCATAGTCTCTTGAAATACTAATAATGCTTTCATTGTCATCTAGATATCTCTTGTTTGATTTTTATAAAACTCTTCTCTTTGGCCTTCATTTCCTCACTTCCTAGGTTTTTATCAGTTTTTATATAATTGTAGTCATGGCCAGTGCCAGTGACATGTGAGTGGCACCTATGCTGGTGACATATGAGAGGCACCTGTGCCAGTAATACATAAAGGACACCCAGTACACCCAGTATGGAGTAGTTGATATTAGGAAGGGCATCTAGCCATAGAAATCAAGCCAAAACAGACTGGAGTCTGGTGTAGCTCTCTGGCTTACCAGCTGCAATCAAACTGTCTTACCCATGCCAGCATGGAACATGGATGCTAAATGATGATGAGGATGACCACTTCTTTTGTTAAGTTTAGACCTTCACTTCTAAGGCAGTAATTATATGACTTTTGCTTTTCTGTCTGTCCCCACTCTGACAACCTTCTTTTATCCCTTTTTTTCATCCCCTTTTTATCCTTGTTTTATCAGATTTATTTTCTCATGACATTGTACCTGTTACATAACCTCCAGACTTTTCACCACTCTTATCTTATTACTATTTTTTTTTCTATTATCCAGTTTTTATTTTTGTCTTTGTCAATGTTTTTCTTTTACTAAATACCACATTCTTCTTACCTTCCTTTTCACCTCACACTTGAACCTGCCTCCTCTTCTTCCCCTCCATACAATACAATTACCCCTACACACCTTCCTCTCATATACCCACATGTCCCCAGATACCACACACACTCCCCATACTTCCACACACCTTCCCCTATGCCCATCTCTATAGTGATTCATGCAGACACCATGCTACCTCCTCCTCCCTTCCTAACTTCCCTTCCCAATAGAACTCCATTCCCACCTGACCCCTTTCTCCCTTTACTTTTTTAATTTTTTGTCTTACCACTTTTTCTCATTCTTTCTATTTTTCTTGCCATTTTTTTCATTCCTTTTTTTTTCTTTTCTATTTTTCTTCTGATGAAAGACTATAATCCAAAATGTCAAGACTTTTTCCCTTCATTTTAAGCATTAAACTAATACGACATTTATTAAAACTTGTTCCTCCCTTGTTATCTTCTTTTTGTACTCATTGTCTGGTGTATATTTCTTCTGTCTCTGTAGAAATCTTACTGACAACCTTATCTCCTTACTTCCTATATGTAATAGAAGTTGAAAGTATTTATAATGATGATGATCATCATCATCATCATCATCATTTAACATCTGTTTTCCAGACTGGCATGAGTTGGGTCAAGAGGTTTCTCATAGTTACATTTGCCATTGTGACAACGTTAACAGTTTGTTTATGATATCATCTTCAGAGAAATATTCTATATCCATTTCATTATGATCAGCATATTCAAAACTGTCTGCAAGTATAAACAAAGAATTCACTTTGACAACATTAGCTGCTGCAGAAGTCCTTTTATCATTGTCTTCATCTGCTACCTGATCCTCACCTAGCAATGAGGTCTGCCCTGCTTTTGGAGATACCTGGTAGCTCTTGTGTGTGTGTGTGTGTGTGTATGTATGTGTGTGTGTGTACATTTGTTAAACTGAAGAAGCTGTGATTATTTTTTTGATGTGTTGTAAATGTAAGCTATATACCTGGTCCAACCACATAAATACATGTGACATCTTCCACTCTTTATAATAAGGCAATCACCTACTAACAGATATAAATTGCCAGAAAGAAACTATGATCTCTTCATCATCCAAAGCAACGTGGCCATTATTTTTCCCAAATCGATAGTTTATGAATAACTTGTGATCATCACTCATCATTCATTTATTCATTATTCTCAACCTTTCCTCTTACATCTATATATGAGTAAGACCAGTTTTCCCCAGCACCAGCTCTGTTAATTATCATCTATACAGAAATGTGCAGTATGTAATTGGTGCAGAGATTTTAAGATAAATCTTTACTCCATGCCCACCACTACTTTGTACTAGAGGCCTGAACAGTATAGGTGTTAAATCAGTGAAAACTACTTAGATATTTGTTGATATACATCTGTGTATAACTTCCTACATTTATGTTTGAGAAATGTTTCATTTTTGTATCTTCAAAATTTATATTAAATATTTTGAAACTTTTTTTTTTTTTCTTTTATGTACCGTTTGATTGGATCAGTCTTGAACTTGCCAAGAAATTACAAGATGAAGAGGATCAGCGTGCCAGTGCTGCTGCAGCTGCTGCATCAAACAGGAGATCAAGAACTGGTGCAGGGTCTTGCAATACATCTTTACCATCATCTTCAGCGGGGATGAGACGTCAAAGAGAGAGAGAGAAGGACAAAGAAAGTGTGAGGATCTTTTATTATTCATTGGTGGGGAAGAGTGCATATGTTTTAGGATGTGTGCAATAAACTATAAGTTACTGAAGTGTGTCTATACAATCAAACTTTGTATAGCATCTGAAGTCCACAGAAGGTGTCACAACCAGTCATTTGAAAGTAATAGTACATGTATCCTTGTTTATCATTAGTGTTTGGTTCCCAAAAAAGCATGATAAATGAACATATAGAAAAAAATAGGTTTCATTCTGAGACACCAAGTTGTACTGAGCATCGATGGTCACTAGGGCATGCTTTTGCAATCCAAGCAGAATCTTTGACTAATCACTAATCTGTATTATCACAGATCAGTTTGTGATAAGTGTAACACAGATTGCAATTAAGCATACCATGTCATCTCTGATCAGTGGTGAGTGAAGAAGTAACAAGGATAGATGTTATTAAAACTGAATAATTTGGAATTTTTGTTAATTTGAATGTTTTCTAGCCCAATGCAGTTACATTTCAGAACAGTGACTAAGATCAGTCTCAGAGTGGAAGTGAGCCTCTAAAACGTTTGTGAACTTAATCTTAACTTCAGTTTACATAGGCTGATGTAAAAATATATTTCAAGATAATGGCAGTCAAAAAGTATATAATCCTTTCTACTATAGGCACAAGGCCTGAAATTTGGAGGAGTGGGATAATCGATTACCAGTGTTTTACTGGTACTTAATTTATCAACCCTGAAAGGATGAAAAGCAAAGTTGACCTCGGCAGACTTTGAACTCACAACGTTGCAACAGGCGAAATACCGCTAAACATTTCATCCAGCATGCTAACAATTCTGCCAGCTCACTGCCTTTCAAAAAATATATAATAATAAAATAGAATAAAATGTTAAAGATGAGCTAACCAGTCAATATGTATTCTAATGTTTGCAGTTTTTGTTTTCTGATTAAAAATTGTGGATAACTTTGGTAAATTTTATCCAAGTCAATAATTTTAATACTAAATATCATTTTACTTTTTTTTTTTTTTTTTCAGTGTACCATTTTATGAAGAAAGTCCAGTTCAGTAACAACATTTTGACAAAGTTATACTAATCTTTTCTAGCCTTCAATATGCTTTAAACAATATTAAGTGGATTTGGTGAAAATTCAGTTACTGAAGTGTGTCTATACAATCAAACTTTGTATGGTATCTGAAGTCCACAGAAGGTGTCACAACCAGCCAAAGTGCATACATTGTTTATATTTAATTTTCATGATAATAAGTATAGATGTTAAAAAGAAAAATAACAACATTAAATGGCCTTTTTCATTTTTACAAATATGGTTGAGATATTGTGCGGTTGAAGTGACAGGCCTGGAAAATACAGCAACCTCACAGTTGTTTCATTGTTAAATTGCCTCAAGAGCTACTATTTTCACCACATAAAGATTACATAAAAGCAAAAGATTTCAAATTAAAATATTACTAAAATTTATGACAAGATGACAACAATCTTGTTAATTTTTTTTTTTTTTTTTTTAATAAACTTTACCTTCTAGTTGATTCTGTGTTGCTGTTAAAAATATGAAATTCAAT
>NC_068985.1:21400996-21407114 GCF_001194135.2 Octopus bimaculoides
TTTTTTTTTTTTTTTTTTTTTTTTTTTTTGTAGAAGAATTTAAATGTTAGTAAATACTTTTATTGAGGGCTCCTGTTATATTTATATGAAATTTATCCAAAGCTAATATTTTATCAGGTTCTTTGCCCAGCCCTTCACATCACCCTTCCATTCCAACCAAGGAAGATTTTTTTTTTCTTAATTTTATTTAATTTTCCTATATAACCACGTTGCTCTTTATAGGGTCAAGTATTTAAATTTTTGAATTTTTATTTTGCTCACTAAATTAAATCACCAATTGGTAAGTTTTTTTTTTTTTTTAACAAGATAAACAGTAATGATTTTTAGAATAGTACTAACATTAATTTACCACGATTTGGTTTCATGTTATTCAGTTACCTATATAACAGCTTCAGCTCCTGTTGTTAAAAATTTAAATATCTTCCAAGTTACTGCTCAACTAATTTAGTTTCTTTCATGGAAAGAAGACAAAAGTTGTTGATGTAAAAATAAAATATTATTGATATTATTATTATTATTATTATTATTATAATCACCATCATCATTTATTTTTTTTTGTGATTATTTGGTACTAATTTAAGAAACAAATTGAAAAATTGATTTTGTAAATGTTGAATTAGAAAATCATAAGAAATTTTGACTTGCTCTTCATTGTTGCTTTCTAAAAACTGGCTTATACTCCTTATTTCATTAATGGTTGAAATTCATCCTAGACAGTCTGTGAGGAATAGCCTATATATTCTAGTTCTGTGTCTGTTTAGTTACTACCTAGTGCACTCTTCAGTTTTCTAGAAACTTGAGTCTTGTTTACTCCTCTGCTGTTATTTGTAGTAGCTATAGTAATAAGACTTGATAGATCCGTCTGTGTGAATGGTAAATGGTTATAATACATAGCAAATTAAAGCCTCTTCTCTTTGCGTTTATTTGCTGACGTTCAAAGTGTTCTTTCTTCTTTAACATTTTCGATATTCTAACGTTTACTTATTGTAGTAAAGATTATTTTTACTAAACAAAAAAAAAAATGTTATTTTTAACGTGCCTCCTATTGTCAAACCCAATTTCCTGGTGCATGTGCACACACACACACACACACACACACACACACACACACACACACACACAAACAAATATTCTTTTTGTCAGTATGCACTGAAGCAAATAGAAATAGTTTTTCATGTTGAACTTGTGTATGGAGAAGGGATAAAGAGAAAGTTTAGTTCACTGTGATAAATTTCAGGTTCATTCATATACATTACATATAAGCAATTATTGAAACTTTCTTATCCCTTTTCTCTTTCTCAAGTACGTATGTGTTTGATTCTTTGTGGGGATTAGTGGTGTACTTACTTTAAAATCCTAATTGTACTGATTCCTTTTCTCACAAAATAGATGAAGTTCCTTTATTAATTATTATCTGATTTTAGTTAGATCCCATTCTAAAATCTATCAAATTTGAAAATATATCTTTGCCTTCATTATCATTTCTTGGAATTTCTTATATTTCATCAAAACTTTTTTTTTAAATCTTCAATATTTATTTGTTAGTTTTGAATAGTTAATCACTATTTTTTAATTGAGTTACAAACACAAATGCTCAATAACATAGACAGAAGATCCATTTTAAACATGGCTTAACTGGATGCTATCATTCATCCACAATGATTTTTAACAGTGATAAACAGAATGTGTCTGATTGATGAAATGCACCCCTCAAAGATGATAAAAGGAAAACAATTGCTCTTACATTTTCCGAACTCTAACTGGATTTTCAAACATGGTTTCCATACTAAATGTGTCATATATACACATTTCTGTTGTCTACTTGCACTGTAATATATATATACATACATACACATGTATGTAACTGTGTGTGTGCGCATATATATATATATATATATAATATTCATCTCTGCTTAAATCTGTGCCCAAGCATTTTGGTCAGTTTTTCTCCAAGACCAAAATGCTGTATATATTTATTTACTTACAAGATGTTAAGCTCTAAAATATTTTATTGTTGTTTAGTGATGAAATTGGGTTTCTGGGGGCTTTCAGTCAATGCAAATATCTGAGAAGATTCAATTTTGAATTTTGAATTTTTTCTAATTTGATTGAAATGTAAGATGAAAAGCTTCTGTGAGCAGACCAGAACAAAACATTGCTGTTTATTGTCCCTGCAAATGTTGCCTTCAGCCTTTTGCTCTGTAACCTTCTTCAATGCACAATGGCAGTAAATACAAATTTTAAACCAAGCTTTCTTGATATAAATATACTCTCAGCCCTCTACCCAAAATAATAACCAATTATAGTTTTTCATTTATCTATACATATCTGATTACATCATTATTTTCATAGGATTTCTTGTTTTGCTCTAATAATTATAATTTAAGTAAGCAGAATATTTGAGGTTTCTGATTAGAAAGTTGTTTGAGGTTTATAAAACCCAAAATTACTTCATCATCATTCATATTTATTTGTTTAAATTTAAACACAACAAAATGGTTTTGATAGCAAGATGTTAGGTTTAGTTACATAATACCTACAACTCTATCAACAAAAACCAAGTCAATGATATTAACTCTCTGATGATAATAACAACTATTCAAAACTCATCTCATTAAACCATGTTCAGAGTGTTGGAATCTAATATGCCCTCACAAGAATGAATTTCTTGACTATTTCAAACAATGTTTCCATTGTATTTTTCAGGGGTTATAAACTCAGTGCCTCAGTAATTCATTTCACCTCACTGTAAAGGTAGACTTAGTATATCCTTAAATCTAATCCTAACTTTCCTTGTGCTGCCTCACAAGCATCTTTTAACTATGTAACTAATTTGAAGATTAATTAAATTTTTTTTTTATTTATTATTTCATATTCTTTATATTCCATTGGAAGGTTCAAAGAACAATGGCTATTCCCTTGTGGTAGATATCTATCACAATTTTCTCTGTAAAATCTGAAGCAAGTTATCTTTGAATTAAAGAAAACTGTATATTCACAAAATTGTTGAACTTCAAAGACAAAATCTTGTTGTTGTTTTATTTCTTTAACCTTTTTATGACAATATTTCTGTTGAAATGTACTGTTTTCGTTTCATTTGATGTGGAAAATAATGAAGAATTTAGTAAAATAACTTTGTTGTTATGAATCTGGTGTCTGGAACATAAATTAGCAAGTAAGTTTGATGGACAATTTTGATTTAGATCACTCCAAAACAAGTTTGTATTCTAGAATCAGAGCTGACTTCAATTTGCATTGGTATTAAACAGGTTAATTATTTATTTTTATTCAATCAAAACCATTTTTCTCAGCTTTACTCAATCACTCACACCCTCTCTTCTAAAATGCAAGTAGTCATGTAGCTCCTCTACAACAAGAAACCAGTTCTTCTTTAACCCCTCATCTCCTAGCATAAAGCCCCATCTTTTAGGATTTGTAGTCTTACAAGCTGCATGACAACCTCTCTAGTGCTGGTGCACAAAAAATACCCACTACATGCTGTAAAATGGTTGAGATTAGGATGGGCATCCAATGATAGGAATGATGTAAATGTAGACTCTAGAGCAGGCTCAAATTACATTGCAGACCAGTTTTTTGCCACTTATAAATTTTAAATTTATTTTGAAACAAATATTTTCACAAACAATTTTATTTTGAAACTGTGCAATTAGAACTATTTATTGACAGAAATACAAAACTGCTGCTGTGAATATTATTAGGGTGTGCTCGCACTTTTCTCTTTATTATTATTATTATTATCATTATCATCATCATCATCATCATTTAGTGTCTGTTTTCTATGCTGGCAGGGGTTAGACAATTTGACTGGAACTGTTAAGCCAGAGAACAGCACCATGCTCCAGTCTGTTTCGGCTTGGTTTCTATGGCTGGATACCATTCCTAATGCTAACCCATGCACAAAGTGTACCAGGTGCCTTTTATTTGTCACTGGCACTGGCCACAACTATGATTTCACTTAGCTTGACATGTCTGCTGATGCACAGCAAATCAACAAAAGTCTCGGTTACTTGTCATCACCTCCATGAAACTCAATACCTGAAGATCATATTTCTCAGCATATATGAGTGGTTTTAAATTTTGCAACAATTGTTTCACTGAGAAACTTTATCTAATGTAAGCATAATACAGTATTATGGATTATGTCATGCATTATATCATTTCTCATGCTCATCAGGCATTAGTTAAAATAGAGTTAGACAAAGACTTACAAAGTAATCCATTGATTACCAAGGTAAGTGTATTAAGAAAGTGACAATCAAAAACTGACTAAACAAGGAGGAGAAGGAAATATAATTTATGATTACAGATCTAAGATAAAAGAAATAATAATTGGTTTCTTGCAGACAATTGGCACCTAGAAATGCATTAACACCCATTGGCTTATACAGAATAGGTATTTATAGTGGCTTAAAAGGAACTATTTTCCAGTTATTTATTTATTTATTTCTGTTATACCAATATATGTATGTGCACACACATATATACACACATACATGAAGATATATATACAAACACACATATATCTACACACACATGTAGACAATGTATGTGTATGTATATATATACTGTATTTTAATGTGTATGAGGAACCTCATCCCATGTCTTCTTGGGTCTGGGAAGCATGACCTTTGAACGTTGGGCTTCACAGAGGCAATGACATCAGACCGAGACCTCTGGAGATATGCTGTGACTGTGAAGACCCAGCAAATAAAGTGAGTTCATGGCTGTATCCTACACCAGTTTCGCATAACCAGTCCCAGCCCATTCAAAAATACCTTGGATTGTAGGGCGACATGCTGTGCTTGAGGAGACCTATTGAGTCAAGTACATCAACATCAAATGGAAATTGCAGTTATGATCCCTGTGCCTGTGGCACGTAAAAAGCACTATCTGAACGTGGCCAATACCAGCACTGCCTTGACTGGCATCCATACTGGTGGCACATAAAAAGCACCAACCAATCGTGGTATAAGATTAGCAAATATAAATACCCTAAATAGTAAAATTAATATACCTGATAGTAAATACTTAATATCTAATTATTGATTAATATAATGTGGCTTAATGGGAGAGCATAGTACAATAAAAAGGTATATATTCAGTAATTAGATGTGAATAATGCAGTTATGAAGATTTCCAATATTTGAATAATAGCCAAATGTTTTATATTAAGCTATATTGTTTATTACCTATATGAGCTACAGTACAGCCTGAGTAATGAGTAATTGGATTAATTCTAGTCACTATGGTAATAATAGATTACCTAATCTATTACAGATGAAACAAGAACTTAATTATCAAATATAAATATTCATGATGTAAGAATCTAAATAGGGTACAATACCCAGAATTAAACTGGACCAAGGGTTTGAAATACAAAAATGTGCTACTAGAGCAATGTGGGCATTTTATTTCAAGTTCATTTGATTTGTCAAGAACCTCGCCCAAACATTGTAGGATTTCGCACAATTCCATGCAGCATAGGTTACACCCATACCTGTCATTGAATCCTATATACTTCAGCAATGTAACTACATATGCTTGGGAAGATCTTTGAACACCCTTTTTGATCTTGGAATTTCAATTAAAGGAATTGGAAGGCTAGAAATTGGTGCTGATGAAGTCGTAGGAATTCTCCAACAACCACTTCTGGCTTTGGTGGAAGCCAAATCTTATTGTCACATATATGGCCTTCCAGCAGCAACCCTCTCCAGCTAGATTTTGACCAAAGTCTCCAGCACCTTCATATAGCTGTCTGAATCGAACCTAAGACTCTGTTCAAAAATGTCATGTGACTTGGCATCACCCTCACTGGAAACATACCCAAAGATCATCACAGTTTAGGGGGAACTTGGTTTTCATGTTATGGAAACATCACATGGATTGTAGGTAAGCTACCTGTTGTTCTGGATGTTGTGCAACTGGTCCTAGCAGAAGTTCTTTTCATCCTAAAGAAACCAGATCGTCCCTGGCTCAACAGGATGTCTCACTTGTTCAGGAGCTTCTTGACCTTTGTCAAGTGGTTCTCCTTGGCTTTGGCTGTCAGAATTTGTTTCCTGCATCTTTTTTTTTTTTTTTTTTTTTTTTTTTTTTTTTT
>NC_068985.1:21407706-21409112 GCF_001194135.2 Octopus bimaculoides
TAGAGAAGTAAAAGCTAAAAATATTTGTTGGATGAATTTCAGGATACGGACACAGCCAGAATGCCTACTGTATCCCTTCCTGCTGGCCACAGTTTCTTAGTTTCCATTGCACCATCCTAGTTAACCACAGATGTCCCTAAAGGCTTATCCCCATCTCCAACTATTCTACCGATCATGCTTTCTCTGCAGAAAAAAATAAAATTTAATTCAAATGGAAAAAAAAAATCATTTTTTTTTTTTTTTAAATTTCTGCAGAGTTAATGTAATAGGATTTTATAATCAAAAGACTTGGAAAAAATTTGCTAAGAAGAGTTTAGTATTCAATCAAGAAAGATGACAGATGAATGCAGTAAATTTAAGAGATGTTTAATATGCGTATTATTGCATAATTACACTATTTATGGCATCAAAGGAAATAGATGTAACATACACTAAAAATCTTTCCATGTGGGTTGAACAAACAGCACGAGATTGTATATAGCTATTATTCATTAACTTTAAAAAGGTTAAAATTAAGGCTAAACAAACTACTTTTTAACACCTCTTTCAACAACAAATATCTAGTAAATTTCACCAGGACACACCAGATAATGCATGTTTGTTTTCCTGAAACAAATCCACTAGTTTTTTTTTTAAATGTATATATGAGTCACTGGTTTTATTCCATAGACATTGGTGCCTAATTTCAGAAGGAGGGTGTGTTGCTACAGAGAATAGACATTTAAAAAGGAAACAGCAAATATACAGTGAAGACCACCATATTTCCTCCATATAAATCTCACTGTGATCCTCAGTATGAAATCATGAAATTAATATGTTGAAGAAAAAAAACATATTTGAAAGGAATGTGTTTTGAAGCAGAAATAAAAGGTTATTAAAAATCCAATTCCTTGAATAATTACCAAATATTGGTTTCAAATTTTGGCACAAGGCCAACAATTTCGGGGGAGGAGGTAAGTCAATTACATCAACCCCAGTATTCAACTGGTACTTATTTTATCCACACCAAAAGGATGAAAGGCAAAGTTTGTCTCAGCAACATTCAAATGGTGCCTAATTTCAGAAGGAGGGTGTGTTGCTACAGAGAATAGACATTTAAAAAGGAAGCAGCAAATATACAGTGAAGACTACCATATTTCCTCCATATAAATCTCAGTGATCCTCAGTATGAAATCATGAAATTAATATGTTGAAGAAAAAAACCATATTTGAAAGAAATGTGTTTTGAAGCAGAAATAAAATGTTATTAAAAATCCAATTCCTTGAATAATTACCAAATATTGGTTTCAAATTTTGGCACAAGGCCAACAATTTCGGGGGAGGAAGTAAGTCAATTACATCAACCCTAGTATTCAACTGGTACTTATTTTATCCACACCAAAAGGATGAAAGGCAAAGTTTGTCTC
>NC_068985.1:21409128-21417379 GCF_001194135.2 Octopus bimaculoides
ACCCCAGTATTCAACTGGTACTTATTTTATCCACACCAAAAGGATGAAAGGCAAAGTTTGTCTCAGCGACATTCAAACTCAAAGCATAAAAAGAAGCGAAATGCCACTAAGCATTTTGCCTAGTATGCAGACAATTCTGTCAGCTCGTTGCCTTATAATTAGTAAATATTCTTTTCTACTCTAGGCACGAGGCCTGGAATTTGAGGGGAGGGGGGAAGTCGATTAGATGAATCCCAGTACGCACCTGGTACTTAATTTATCAACCCTGATAGGATGAATGGCAAAGTTGACCTCTTCTTTCAGTCAGTTCCCATCTACCAAATCCATCCAGAAGGTTTTGTTGAGCCTGGGGCTATAGTAGAAGATACTTACTCATGGTACCACATAATCGGATTGAACCAGTGACTATATGGTTAGAAAACATGCTTCTTAACTACACATTACTTAAATGCTTACAACAAGAGGGGCCCCAGGAAAGAGATTTATACGTCAAATGATATTGAACAAGACAACAAATTAAGACTACCACACACATCTTCCAAAAATTGGACTGTAGCTGAAACCCTTTGTCTTCATATTTGTATCAAATTCCTTTGATGAATATATTAGATTACAGCATCTCTACTTTGCAGTGTGGAAGCACAATAACAATTACATCACTTGAACATTTTCATCACTTGAAACTGCATCTAAAACTTTTCGGTTATATCACAATATATATATAGCTTGGGATGTTTTCTTTGGTGTGATAGAAAAGATAAAACAGTGAAAAGTTGCTTGTTTTGCATATTTTTGGTGGTTGAATTCTAAGAAAAACAATTGTAGCTCACTCCAGTGTGGTTTGAAGGAGATTTGATTGTTATTGTGAAACTGATTTTAGATAGATTGTCTTACTAGATTCAATGTTGCTGAAGGTTTTGTCTTACTGGACTCAAATACATGCAAGATGATCAACTTTCTTGTAAGAGGTTAGATGAACTTATTCTAAACTTCTTTTGTACCAAACAAAAAAAAAGGTCATTCAAATGAGGTACATACATGACAAGAAATTTGCAACCAAGCCATGTAGTTTGGGGTTCAGTTCCACTGCATGGTACCTTGGACAAGTGTCTTCTATAGTCACAGGCTTACCAAAAACTTGTGAGAGATTTGGTTGATAGAAACTGTGTCGAAGGTGGCAAGCTGTCAGAAATGTTAGCACGCCGGGCGAAATGCTTAGCGGTATTTCATCTGCCACTACGTTCTGAGTTCAAATTCCGCCGAGGTTGACTTTGCCTTTCATCCTTTCGGGGTCAATAAATTAAGTACCAGTTACGCACTGGGGTCAATGTAATCGACTTAATCCCTTGTTTAGCCCCTTGTGGGCAGTAAAGAAATAAGAAACTGTGTGGAAGATAGTTGTGTACATGTATACACAGACACACACACATGTATGTATATATGCAAGATTGCATTTGTGTTAATATTTCCCTGTTTTGGTATCATGTAAAAGCTGTGTAGTGGGTTTCACTGTCAAACAAGTGGTATTATCCATTTCCAATCCTCCATGGAAACATATCCAATCACGAGGAAATATTACCTTACTGGGAAAATGGTCAGAGTTGGTAACTGGAAAGGTATTCCACCACAGAAAATGTGCCTCAATAAATTCCATTAGCCTCATGCAAGCATAGAGAAGTAAAAGCTAAAAATGATGATAATGACAACTCCCAGAAGTTACTCTTTATTAAAAATATAATATTATAATTCAAATAGCTGTCAATTTGCCCAGGGCATTGAGATAGCAGAATTGTTAAGGGTATCAGACAAAATGCCTTGCAATATTTAATAAGAAAATTATTGTGTATAGTGCTCAGGTACACAACAGCTTATCAAAACATGCATGTACAGTACACAGAATTATGTACAAAAGTCAGGAAAGTAAACAATGTATTAGTCAGGAGAGTGAACAGTGTGCATACATATGGAGGTGGGGATATCAGGTGTAGTGTTGGCGAATTTCAGGAAGCATGGAGGTTTTTGAAGAATGCAATGTCTCGGCAACTAACAACTGATGCAAGTAGTTTGCTCCATGTTTCAGCAACTATAAGTGTGAAAAAATGTTTCCATTCTGACTCAATGCATTCAGAGTTCAAACTCTGTGAAGGTCAACTTTATCTTTTATCCCTCTCATTTTGATAAAATAAACTACCAAACAACAAAATTGCTGGCCTTGTGCTTAAATAAAATAGAAACAGTTACTCAGACCTTAAGTCAATCTTATGGTAAAACTATAATCAAAGACATTCCAGTTGTGATCATCCTGACTTTTTATATACCAAGGACTACATTGTCTAATGTGTCCTTCAGTTTTTAGACTGTACATTATGATTTGAAGGAGGTTTGGTTGTTATTTCTTGAATAGATGTCAGTGACCATGTTCATAAGTTAAATAGATTATTTAGAATATAAACTGTCTCAATTAGTAATTAATAATGTCATAATTAACTCAGTATAATTAATTCCAGTTATGTTATTTTTCCTTTTTTATCATCTTCTATTTAAATTATTTTCACTTTTAAATATTCTGTATTTGTTTTTCCAGCAAGTTCAGAATTGCTGAACCATATTTTATCCTTTTTAATAATAGATCATGTAAATGACATTAATCTAAAAAGCTATCAGATAATTTGCTGCAGTTGGACATGGTTATTTTCTAGACTGGCTATGGTGGCTTCAGTCCGTAGATATATTGATTTAGAGCAATATGAATAAGTTTAATGATTGAAAATACAACCCATAAATCTGAGTTCTTTCATATTTTTAACACCTTTCCAAAAGATGTTTCAAATATAGATGAAATCAAGCATTGTAATCAGGTTCAAAATTTAGGTTATTTGGAAAATAATTAAAATAAAGCTAGTCAAGTGTTTACATGTTTGGAAAACAAAGAAGAATGTAATAATTATTGCAAGCAACAATCTTTTTCTTTTTTCTTTTTTCCTCACTAACACAGCTAGTATTTGGAAGGTGACAAAATATTGACCAAAGCAGTAATTGTTTTTCTTTTTTCTTTTCCTTCCATTTCAGAACTCAGTCTCTGAAAATATATGAAATAAGCAACTTTCAGATATTTTATCTTTGCTATTATGCCAAAGTAGATAAGCTGTATGCTAAAATATTTCCCAAAGGAATTAGATACAAATATGAAAAGAGAAAGGTTTTCAGCTAAGAATCAAACCCAAACATTTTAAACAGAGAGTCTGGTGGAATCAAGACCTTAAAGTAGAGATTGTATGTTTGTGTGGTGTTGATACTTTACACAAGGGCATTAATCAAGTCACTCCAAATTAATCAAAACTAGCAATTAAAACAGTTATGTAACTGATGCAGTGGAAGCATACCACATATAGCTGCTATATCAACAGCTGATCTGTGTGCCTGTCCATGTTTACTTATTAGACAAAAATACAGCAGTAATAAAAGCAGTGTTCATTTACATAGTGCTCTAGTACTTTGTTCATGTCTCTCACAAAATACTTTACTAAAATAATTAATAAATATGTTGCATGTAAACAAATGAATTCATATTTAATGGGTGGGGTAACTCAAATTTTTAAGTGTATATTTAAGATAATATTTTTCTTGGCATAAGGCTTTGAATTTTGGGGACGTTCCTGGCATATTTATTTTATTGACCTACACCCTCCAACAATCCACCCAGAAGGATGAAAAGCAAAGTTGATTCGGGTAAGATTTAAAATCAGAACATTAAGAGGTGTAACTAACTATCACGAGGCATATTGCTTGTTGCTCTACCAATTCTCCCAATTTATTTAAAATAACATTGCTATGATCTGAACATCTAAATAGATCTTGGGCAAGTGTCTTCTACTATAGCCCACGGCTGGTCAAAGCTTTGTGAGTGTACTTGGTCGATGGAAACTGAAAGAAGTCCATCATGTATGCACACATGTACATGTGTGTGTATGTGTGTGTGCTTGTGTCTCTTTGTCTTCACATTGTGTGGTGGTTGTACTTGAGCATCATTGTCATACAAGCAGTATCATTTGTTTCCAGTCTTCCGCATGACCAAGGGAAAATATTACCTTATTTGGAAATGGGTGAGGATTGGCAACAGGAAAAGTATCTGGTTTCAGAAAGTCTGCCTCAACAAATTGCGTTTGACCCATGCAAGCATGGAAAAGTAGATGTTAAAAAAACTCCAAGAACAATAACTTCATTAAGATGAAAATAAAAGCATGTAGCATGCTTTTCTTGTTAATATGACTAATGTAAGTGAAGCAACTTCAACTATGAATTGAAAACAATGTTCCAGATTTTTAAAACAAAAGGCTAAAGATCCTTTCCAAGTCATACAGACTGATAGGACTGGTTTCTTGGTTTCCATGGTGCATATATTTTCCACTGGACAGGATGCCAGTCTGTCATAGGATTACTCATTTTTGCCAGCTGAGTGGAATGGAGTAATTGTGAAATGAAGTGTTTTGCTCAAGAACACAACACATCACCTCATCCAGGATCAAAACCACAGTCCTACAATCATGATTCCAACACCCTAACCATCAAGCCATGCATCTCCATGTTCCAGATTTAAGCATCTTTATATTATGAATTAAATGTCAAACTAAGAAAATAATAAGCATATTATAACCCAAAGAAAATTTATTCAATTTTAAACTGCTATAATATGTTGTTTTTTTTTACAAAGATCCCAAATTCATAAAGAAATAGACTAACCAACTGACGTGACTCCAGTAATATAACCAAAAGATATTTAACCAACCCAAAGGAGGAGTCTACACTGTTGTTTAACTAAGCATAAAGTAATAAGCAAAACTAAATAGTGCAAAGACATTTAGACCAGTGATCAAAATGTTTCTGTTAGCATACCAACACAGAAGCCAGGAGAACATAAAAAGAGTTCAGTTTACAGTTTCAGCTGCAGCAGTAAAAAGAAATTCAATTAACATTCCTGAAGTGTTTTAAGGAGTAACAAATATTCAGTTTCTTTGTTACATTCTCCAACTCTTGAATATAATGAGTTATTCATCAGATTCCATGAAAGAAATTTTCAAAAATATTCCTTCAAGCCACAGTTTGCTGAAATTGTTTGCCAATCATTGTACAACTCTACTTCAGCATTTTATAAAGAAGTACAAATGCATACACACGCACACGCACACACACACACACACACACACACACACACATATTACAACTGAATAAAGGGAAATAATTCAAGTAGACCAGTGACAAAAATATAGATAATAATTCAAATAAGTACTGTACTGAAAAATGTTTGCATATAATTCTTGAATTAAATTTTGCTTCTTAACTGGAGAAAAACCAAATCATAATAGCAAAAAATTGGAATTAATTTACAAAATTTAGTTTTCATGTAAATCAATAAGTAGCCATAGGTTAACTCTCAATATAGATTTTTACATATGGAAAAGTTGTTACAAATAGTTTTGACGAATAGTAATTTGCTTAATTAAAAAAAAAAAAAAAAAAACTACAAACTAAGAGCTAAAAACATAACTGAAACTAATTTATGTAGGTGTTGCTACTGTCTGATGAATAACAAAAATTTTGTTTTTTTTTGGTTTCCTTCTTTCTTATATCAGTCAGTACATCACTTACAAGCTTTCTGAACTATAATAAATCCATGCCATTGCCATGACTGTATTTTCTTTACCTCACAATTTGTATTTATGCAAGTTAGTACTGGCCAAAACTGTTCCTCTTTTCTTTGTTTCTACAAGCAAAAATCTATTTTCACCAAACAAAGAAAGTTAGACAAGACTGTCGCTAATAAGGTCAAATAAGGCCAAGACATGTCCAGTGCTGTTATCTTGCCTGGTAAAGATCTTGATTTTTTTTCTCCAAAACATGGCTATTTAATTTTCTGTAAAATCAACTCATAACTTCTTCAAATTCTCTCCTTTTCTCTGAGAGTCACTAACAAGTGTCACTAGTTCTTCATTGTTGTTTTTCTCCCATTTCAGAGGGAAATAAACTCTCTGAGATTTTTTGCATATGACATCCAGTTCATTGCCTCGCATCTGATTGCTATGTATATGTATATATCTAAATCAAAAAAGCTGTGTGTGTGTGTGTGTGTGTGTGTGTGTGTGTGTGTGTACTGTGGACCAGGAATGAAATTTGCTTTGGAGGTGCAAACTCAGGTCCAAATTTTTTACAAACTAAGCTGATTTTTTTCAATTTTAATATCAAAACATACACAGGAATAATAATAATAACAATAATAATAATAATAATAATAATAATAATAATAATAATAATAACAATAATATTTTGCATTATCATATATGGAAAAGTAGTGCTTCAAATCATTCCAAAAGTTTTTATATACACACTTGTATTGGCAATGAAGTTGTCCAAGAAAATGTCCAAAGTGTTTTCATTGTACAAGTTTTCATGTACATGCATAACAGTACAGTGTGTCAGATGGTGTTGTGTCATTGTTGTACATCATCAGGTCTTCAAACAGCAAAGTTTGCTGAACTTTCTCTCGCTTGATGCAACAGACACAGACTTGTAACATGATGACATTCTTATCACAAAGTTTTGTCCAGAGCGCTTTCAGAAGAATAGTGCACTGGTGAACAAAGTTCAATGCATCAGTGTCCATGGCCATCGTAGATCCAACTTCTTGGAGGACAAGGTCTAGAGAATGGTTTCTGCAGTGTGCAGAATATGTACCAGGAAACATAGATCCAACTTCTTGGAGGACAAGGTCTAGAGAATGGTTTCTGCAGTGTGCAGAATATGTACCAGGAAACGTCTTTTAATCTCATTTGTATGCCTGAAATGTTTCTGCTCATAGTACATGCACCATCAAAAGCAAAAACAGCATAATTTTGATCCCAGAGAAATATTTAGACGACAAAAAATATCCAGAATAACCTTAATCAATGTCTCCAAAGTGTAGACAGGAGGGTCATAAAAGCTAAGAACATCTTCATGGACATCCAGGTCTTCAGAAACATAACGGACAATGATTGATTCTTGTTCCATGCCAGAGCAATCACATATAACATCAATAAACATGGAATCTTCAACTTCTTTTTCTGATCCCATTGCTGGATGCTATGAGCATATACCTCTAGAATTTCATTTTGTTTGGTATCAGATAGGAAATTAACTTGTCATTTAAGCTACTGACTTATTTCTGCAGTATATTCTTTGGCAACTTCTTTTAAGAGATTTACAAAGTTTCCTGTGACACATGTTAACTTTCCCTTCAAAGATGGAACAAGTAACTTCTTTTATCTTTTACTAAGGATATTCCTTGATCCTTCAATGATGGAACTGCAAACTGCTATTATCTTTCACTAAGGATTTCCTTAATTCCCTGATCATGAAAGTGCTAACCACTATTATCTTTCACTAAGTATATTCTTTAATTCTTCAATGAACTGGTAACTACTAATATCCTTTATTAAAGATATTCCTTAATCCATTTTTCCTAAGACACAATAGTTGGCTTACATGGAAATCTTTACTCAATGACATATGATCCACATGCTCAGCTATTCTAGAGACAACTGTAAGAAACTTTACATCATCATCATTGTCGCTTAACGACTGCTTTCCATGCTGGCATGGGTTGGACGGTTTGACTGAGGGCTGGCAAGCCAGAAGGCTGCACCAGGCTCCAATCTGATTTGGCAAAGTTTCTACAGCTGGATGCCCTTCCTAATGCCAACCACTCCAAGAGTGTAGTGAGTGCTTTTTACGAGGTCCAGTCAGGTGGTATTGGCATCGACCATGCCTGAATGGTGCTTTCTACATGCCACCGGCACATGCTACCAGCACGGAAGCCAGTCAGGCATCTTTGACAGTGACCATGCTCAAATGGTGCTTTTTACATGCCACTGGCTAGGGAGCCAGTCAGGCGGCACTGGCATTATGTATTATTTATTAATTCCTTATTTACTATAACTTCTCTGCAATTATGTTTGAATTATAAATCACATGTTCTAAAGTGATACCACATGTTTCACTTGTTCAGTTCTCTTTCTAATATATAATATATACCAGCTCAATGATGAACTACTTTATATCCATGTTTGATGGGCAACTTCAACAACACCATTGTTTCGGCCTGGACAATGGATGCTAAATGATGATGATGATAATGATCACACACACACACACACACACACACACACACACACGTATATATATATATATATATATATATATATATATATATATATAT
>NC_068985.1:21418359-21422185 GCF_001194135.2 Octopus bimaculoides
TATATATATATATATATATATATATATATATATATATATATTAATGTATATGTGTAAATGTATGGGTGTCATATTGAAAACATGACTATTCAAGTTTATTTTTATTATTATTAGTATTTCTTTATTAGTCCATTACATTTAGTTTGGAACAACAAAGTTGTTAAGTCCATTAACATTTTTAGACCTCAATTTTATTTTCTGAATAAAACAGTTGTTTTTTTGTAAGATTTGTATTGTTCTGTTTTTTCTTGTTTTTTTTTGTTTGTTTGTTTGTTTTATTTTGTTTTTGTTATTGCCATCTTTCTATAATGAATCACATGAATGATGTTGCTGATGATGTCATCTTGGACAAATTGAAAGTTTTGACTGTTGCTTTCAAAAACATTATAATTTATTTCAACAATTCACCAACTGCTCTCAGGAAGTTATCATTATTTATGTTAATTTTTAGTTTTAACTGGATATCAATAGAACTTGTATAGGTGCAGGAGTGGCTATGTGGTAAGTAGCTTGCTTACCAACCACATGGTTCCGGGTTCAGTCCCACTGCATGGCATCTTGGGCAAGTGTCTTCTACTATAGCCTCGGGCCGACCAAAGCTTTGTGAGTGGATTTGGTAGACGGAAACTGAAAGAAGCCCATTGTATATGTGTGTTTGTGTGTCTGTGTTTGTCCCCCTAGCATTGCTTGACAACCAATGCTGGTGTGTTTACGTCCCCGTAACTTAGCGGTTCAGCAAAAGAGACCGATAGAATAAGTACTAGGCTTACAAAGAATAAGTCCTGGGGTCGATTTGCTCGACTAAAGGCAGTGCTCCAGCATGGCCACAGTCAAATGACTGAAACAAGTAAAAGAGTAAAAGAGTAATAGAGCTCTTTTAATATATGTATAAATAATCTCGATATTTTATGGAATTCTCTACAAAATGGCTGTGTTATGAAATAGCATATGCTTACGTAATGTGGTGCATGGTTTCTCATTCTAAATGCATGATCAAGTAGAAAGAAAGTACGTCCAAAGTAACTGAGAGATTCATGGAGTAATATCACATTAAATCAAAAACAGCACAGCAACCATGACTTTCAGGAGCATTTTTCACACTCAGGACTGTCAAAGTATGAAATAAACCAGCCATGTCAATTGTTAACAGTTATTATACTGCATCTTTCAAAAATTTCATGCTTTCTGAAATTCACCAACGCAGCTCCTGGCTAATACTCAGAGGCGGGGCTTATATTTGTCACTATGACAACCATTGATTAGAGTACAATATTAAGCTGGAAATCCAAAACAGTTGTACACAAACTAGCTTCTTAAATGAGTTGCTGGAATACAACAATTAGACAGTTATCTATAATGCCAATTATTATTATTTCATGTCTGTGTCAAATTTTTTCATATTTTATTTTTATAGATCTTTGTCATATCAGAACTCATCTAAACACTAAGAAGAATCCAGTGATAGCTAAATCAGTTCTTGACTTATCATTTCATAATTATATGTAAAGAATTCTACATTTTTATCTCTATTTGACGCAGGTGCCTCTAGCTAAACTAAATCTAATACAGAATTAATTAAGATATATTCACTCATCCAAGTGAACTCAAAACTTTTTGACAAATTTTCTGCTGGTTCCATCATTATATCAGGCATTAGCAAAATATTTGTCAGTCTTTCCATTCTATATATTCAATAATAGAGCAAAGACAGAATTGAAAAAAAAAAAAGTGAAAAAAGAAAACGGTGGAGAAAAATTGGAATACAGATAAAGATTGTCTGGTGTACCAAAGAGACAAACATTTTCACCTAGTAAAATTGCTTCTGTTTCTCTTACATTGAAAGTTTCTGATTGGACCAACCTGTTAGTGCAGGTGTTTTCAAACTGTGGTCCGCAGACCACAGGAGGTCTGCAAGGACAAGACAGGGGGTCCGTGGACAGCAAATACTTTTTATGGGCAATTTGATTTTATATATGTTTTTTAATCGAAATCTTTTAATTGACAATAAACCTATTTGTTAAATACTGTTAAATAAATAAATGTAAAAATATATGTTATTTTAAGCAAATATTTATGTATAAATTTCATAAGCATTTATAAGGGGGTCCCTAAGGTAAAGCCTGAAATATAAAGGGGTCCGCAAGTCAAAAAGTTTGAAAACCCCTGTGTTAGTGTATTAATAGATCTTCTCTAACTACTCTATTGCTTTGAGTGAGCATTTAACTCATGCAGTCATCTGTCCTTGCATCAACAATTTTCTTAACGTTGATTCTAATCACAAACACTCCTATGGATATCTTCTTCCACTACTTGACAGCCTTTTCCATCTGTCATCTATGAAATCACATGAACCACATATTCTAATGATGATGTGATTCACCATCATCACAACACATATCAGCTGAATACAACACTCCTTCTCTACTCAACAACAAACCTCTAAAACCATCAGTATTTGAATACTAAAATTAACAGTTTCTATTCACTGCGAAGTTGTTGATCAATCAACAGCTATTGCTTGTAAACGGGATAGAAATGCTAAATGCATTCTTTAGCATGCTACTCATGTATTGAAGATGTTAAAACAACTAGAGATAAATATTTCTTCTTACTTAAAAAAATATGAGGACGAAAAGGGGGAAATAAATTGCTATGCTTAATGAAATTACAACAATTTTAAACTTCTTCAACACCATAGCAAACAAAACAGAATCTTATGGAGGCAAACTTTGTTTTATTTTCTCGTTAATAAAGAAAGGGCAAGATCAAAATTTTCATTAATATTTGAAGTGTGTGGGTAGCCGGTATTTGTCAATTTGAGAACCTTTAATAGTAAATTACAATATTACAATATCAAACTGTAAACCCAAAACATTTGTACACAAGCTTATTTCTTAAATGAATCACTGGAATATGATAATTAGATAGTCATTTTTTATGTCATCTCTAATAGGTTCATCTAACTGATTAGAAAGCCTTCACTAGCAACCTCAATGCCTAACACATTAATACGCTCTATCTATCCTTTGTTTCTTCTATTACTACAACAATGACATCTCCATTCAACAACTTGTGAGCCATTTATGAACACCACTAGATTCTATTATCTCTCCTCCATTTGTTTCTCTCACTGTATTTCATTTCTAAAATCTCTTTTTAAACACTTCCTCTAATCCATTATCCTCAGGACTGCAACCCTATGAAGCTCCTACTCTGTCCATGTTTCCTACAATCATCAAACTACATCAGTTCTATTTGACTATCAACTGTCTTTAGCAACAGCAGCCTGAGAAACCTTGTAGAGTTTATGGGTAGGGCCTCCCATTCCTAGACTAAAATATAAAACTTAATATTAATCTGGTATATACAATTGAAGCAGTATTAAATCTAAATAGTTATCTATGTATCATATGTTACATATATACTTTGTAAAAAGGCAAGGTCATATACAACACAGTAAATTTCCTTTCAACGACATATACAGGGGTTGGACAAAATAATGGAAACACCTTAAAATTTCAAACAAATTTATTTTAATATGAGGTAGGACCACCTTTAGCAGTAATTACAGCTTGAATTCTACGAGGTATGAACTTGTACAAAGTTTAAATTGTTTCCAAAGGAATTTTTGTCCATTCTTCAGCTAAAACAGTCTCCAGTTCTTGTAGTGATGATGATGGAGGATATCGACTCCTTACTTGTTTTTCTAAAAGGCACCATAAATGTTCAATAATATTGAGATCTAGGGATTGTGGTGGCCAGATAAGATGTTCAACTCCACTAGAATGTTCCTCGTACCATTCAGTTACAACTTTAGCTGTGTGAA
>NC_068985.1:21422506-21460114 GCF_001194135.2 Octopus bimaculoides
ACACGTATACTCGGCCGGTGGCTCCCGGCAAGCAGTTTTTGTGGACACTGGGTTCTTGAGGTGGTAATTAAGCTCTGCAGTAATTTTGGGAGCTGTACTTTTGTGATCCTTTCTAACAATTCTCATAAGAGTCCAACGGTCCCTATCTGAAAGTTTTGGTTTTCTTCCAGAGTTTTGTTTTGACAAGGAGCTTTTTCCCTCTTTCTCAAAGCTGTGTAAAAAAAAATGCTGATCTCTAACTGTGGAGGGAATCTGTGGAAGAGGTAGACCCAGGAAGACATGGGGCAAGGTAGTGAAGTATGATCTTCAAGTGTTGAGCCTCACGGAGGCAATGATAAGTGATCAAAATCTTTGGCGATTTGCTGTGCTTGAGAAGACACGTCAAGCCAAGTGAAATCATAGTCATGGCCATTGCCAGTGACACATAGAAGTCACCTGAGCCAGTGACACATAAAAGGCACGTACTACACACTTGGATTAGGAGGGCATCCAGCCGTAGAAACCAAGTCAAACCAGAATGGAGCCTGGTACAGCTCTCTGACTTACCAGTTCCAGTCAAACTGTCTAATTCATGCCAGCATGGAGAACAGATGCTAAATGATGATGATATAAATGGACTTCTATACAGTTTTCCATCAGCCAAAAATCACAAGGTACAAGTAATTCTGAGACTAAAACAGAAGAACACTTGACCAATGTGCCACACAGTAGGACTGGATTTGGACTCACATTCTTTTAAAGCAAACTTCTTAACAATTCAATCACACAGTTACGGTGATTGTATCTAAATGCCTGAACCATGGCATTTCGTCTTGTCTTTACGTTCTGAGTTCAAATTCTGCCAAGGTCAACTTTACCTTTCATCCTTTAGGGGTTGATAAATGAAGTACCATTTGCGTACTGGTGTCGATCTAATCGACCGCCCCCCCCCCCACTCAAAAAAAAATTTGGGGCCTTGTGCCTAGAGTAGGAAAAAAAAAATTTCTTTAAATGTTAAAGCAGCAAACTAGCAGAATCTTTTCCACATGGGGAAAAAGTGCTTAGACTTTATGGTTCTGAGTTCAAATGTCACCAGGGTTGACTTTGCCTTTCATTATTTTGGGGTCAATAAAATAAGTACCAGTTAAGTACTGGGGTTGATGTAATTGACTCCTCCTCCTCTGAAATTGCTGGCGTTGTGCCAAAATTTGAAACCTGTATTTCTTTAAATGTTAATATTCTGTTGATATTTTTCTAAATGGTAATGTAGTAAACAAAGATGAAGTAATGAAAATACAAAAAACATTGTGAGGAACTAAGTCCAAGAATTTTTTTTTTCTCTGCTAGATTTCCAATAAACATGTTTCTCATTGAACATGGGTGAGAGAAAGAAAGAGGGTCACAAAAATAGATATTTCACAAACATGAAAAAATAGATGAGAAACTCATTGTCAATTTAATATCAGCAGGAGGGTCATCATGACCTAGTTCGCCTATCAGAAAAGCAATTCATTTCATTTACAAAGTTGATGTTACCCAATCTCATTCTCCTTTCATACAACATTGATCATTACACTTCTATTCCCACTTGTTTACTGGAAGTAAACAATGCTTTATTCCCTATCCCTTAGAATGCCAAATAATAGGATAGACATGTAAGTGCATGATGGCAGTCTTTATTGATATTGAGGTAATGTTCATTATTTCTATTAATGCATGCAGACAATCCTATTGAGAGGAATGACAGTCAAAACATTTTATGGGTTTTTTATTTTTGCTTTGCTTTGCTTTTTGTAAATATTTTGGCACTCAAACTAAGTAATTATGAGGATTATACTGAAAATGATGGATAATTGGGCATATAACTTTTTATTAACTAACATAAGTCATTCAATTGCACACATTAGCAGAGTAACTCTTCGTCTGTTGTAGCTCTTCTTCTGTTCTTCTGCATTGCAGGCAAATAATAGGTTCCATGCAAATGCAATATGCTATCATTGAGTTTTCAATAAAGGTGGAGGCGCAGGTTGTCTGACACACACAGAAGGCTACACATTGTTTACAGGGCTGATACAGTTGGCAAGAGTAATGTGCACAGATGGATGAAGTTTGAAGAAAGGGAAACTAGCATTGAAGACAAACCATGCAGTGGGAGAGCATTGATTGTCATCTCTGACATGAATCACCAGCAAATGGATGAAGTGACTCACACAGGCAGATGAGTCACAATCCATGGGTTTGCTGCACAACTGGACACTGATCACAAAGAATTATAAAAAATGGCTTTGGGTAATGGAAAGTGTGTGTGTGTGTGTGTGTAATGTTGGTATCTCAGCAGATGACAACCAATTTGAAAATGAGAAAGGTGAAAGTCTGCTCTGATCTGCTGGAAGTATTTGAAGCCAATGGAGACACATACTTTTGTTTATATATATTTTTTTATTATCCAGTGACAGCTGATGAAATATAGGCATATCCTTAAAATCTGAAAATGAAGGTTCAATCCATGGAAAGGTATCACACCTCTTCACCAAGACCTAGGATTCTCAAAAGCCAGCAACTGACACAGAAATTCATGGTAACTGTTTTTTAGATGACAAAGGCATCATTGTCTTTGATTCTTCTGGAACATGGTTATATCATGAATGCTCAGTAGTATATTAAGACACTCAAAAGGTTTAGAGAAGCAATTAGGAGGAAGAGACAGAACAAGAATCTGAAGTGTTTTAATATTAGAAATTGAGTTAAAGCAGCAAGCTTACAGAACTGTTGTCAACCAGGCAAAATGCTTAGTAGCATTTCATCCTTTTGGGGTCAATAGAATAAGTACAATCTGTGCACTGGGGTCAATATAATTGACTTACCCCCTCTCCTAAAATTGTTGGCCTTGTGCCAAAACTTTTAACCAATATTAGTAATTGTTTTTTTTTTTTTTTTTTTTTTTTTTTTACACAACATAAAAAGAATTCCATATTTTGCTAATTATTTCAAATGTCTATGTAGTGTAATCATGAGCAGACATACAAAGAGGTACTGGAAAGTTCCTGACATTAAAGGTACCATGAAAGGCCTGACTGGAGGCCCAACCTTCTGAGTTCTTTTACAGGGTCTTACAAAAACTGAAGGACTACTGCGATAAGTATGTGAATCTGAGAGGGGGATATGTTGTATTTTCTTATACCCAAAGCTAGAAACTTTACAGCATCCCCTTGTAGATGCTTTCTGGTCACTATTAGAGCTGGACGGAGAGAGAAATGTGTACCTACATGAACTTACAATTGTGAGCAAAATATCCTAACCAATAAGCCATATCCCTTCACACACAAGATATACCACATGTCTAATCCTCCAGCTTTTTGTTTTCATATTTGTTTTAGCAGCAATCTCTATCTCTCTCATACATCTGTTTCTGTCCTCCTATCTTCCTGTCTTTAATCAGTTGTCTCTCTCTTTCTCTTCCCCTTCTACTGCCCCCCCTCTATTTCCCACTCAACAGTTCCTTCTGGTCATCTACATTCAGGAAACTCAATTCAATTTGCACGCACACTTAACAAATACATTGACACGTGCTTATGTCTACACTCACACTTACTAAACCCTTGCGCGCACACACACACACACACACACACACACACACACACACACAAAGAGGTGAAGATAAACACAGACAAAACATCTGTGCAATTCTTAAAACAAGATAAATTCATTCAATGCTCCATCAAAGATTACTGACCTTAGATTGAATAACAGCTAAAACAGCCACAAATGTATAAAACAGCCTCTGTGTCATTGCTTGATTAACTAAAAATAGCACCTAAATCTCCATCAAAATTATACTCTCTCTTAAAAGAAGAAGAACATTGGTGAATGTAGTCCCTAATATAGAAGACAGGAATGCTTTTTATCACAGATTGCTCAATCAGAGTTAAATATCTAAAAGAGGCTTTACATGAGAGACTGACTTGGTTGAGACAGTCACTAGTGCTCTTCAAACCACACCCAAATGGCTTCATCCTGGAGGAACACATTAGAGAATAGGAAACATCATTATAACGCACACACTGTGGGAGTGAGAGTTGTGTAATATATTCACAGATATTCATCGTCATTGTTTTAATGCCTACTTTTCCAAGCTTGCATGGGTCAGACAGAGTTTGTTGAGGCAGATTTTCTACAGCTTGATGCCTTTCCTGTTGCCAATCCTCACCTGTTTCCAAGTAAGATAATATTTCCCCATGGCCAGACATGTTTTCACAGCAGACTGGAAATAAATGACACTGCTTGTATGACAGTACAATGCCAAGATAAAGTGACACATGCATACACACACACACACACACACACACACACATACATATGATGGGCCTTCAGTTTCTGTCAACCAAATCACACACAACAAGTTTCTTTCAGTTTCCATCGACCAAATTCACTTGCAAGTCAGCCTGTGCTATAACAGGTGTCATGCTGTGGGATTGAACCTGGAATCATGTGGTTGAGAAACAAACTTCTTCACATAGCTATGCCTGAGCAACAGTTATCATTATCCAAAGTATGGGTCTTAAACTATTTAAAAGGAACTAACGATATCTGGAACACTGATTCTAAACAGAGAGTTTTTATTGAACTTTCTAAGTGAACCACAACACTCATCATAATCACTATGGAAATCAAAAGAAAATTGCCACAAGCTAGAGGAACTAGTTGTATGGTAATGGTAGAATATGTTGTTGCAAGAAGCACAGATATTGTGTGTTAAGTCATGTTAGTGTGTATTCTTTTACGTTTTAGACATTTGACTGCAGCCATGCTGGAACACTGCCTTTAGTTGAACAAATCAACCCCAGGACTTATTCTTTGTAAGCCTAGTACTTATTCTATTGCCAAGTTAAGGGGATGTAAACACACCAACATCGGTTGTCAAGCAATGGGAGACAAACACAGACACACACACATATATATATATATCTGTATGTGTACACGATGGGCTTCTTTCAGTTTCCATCTACCAAATCCACTCACAAGGCTTTGATCAGCCCGAGGCTATAGTAGAAGACACTCGACTAAGGGAACTGAACCTGGAACCATGTGGTTGGGAAGCAAGCCTCTCACCACACAGCCACGCCTGCACCTATCAGAAGCATTTTGTTATAATAGCAACAGGTCTGGAATGAGAATTAGCACCAATATTCTTTATTTTTATACTTGTTGCAGTCATTGGATTGCAGCCAGGTAATCAAAGAATTTGGATGATCACATTAACCCTCATTATTACTCTATCAGTTTCTTTTTGCTGAAGTACAAAGTTATAGGGATGTAAACAAACCAACACCAGTTGTCAAGCAGTGGGAGATAAACGCATAAATACACATACATATAAGATGGGCACCCCCAGTTTCCATCTACCAATTCACCTACAAGGAACTGGTCAAAAAAACTCAGGAAGTACAACTGAAATAACATCAAGTTAAAATTGCCACCTGTGTTACACTAAATGTATACATAGACTGCTTGATGCCATGGAATTGTCAGCAATAAAATCTCTTCTTAGACTTGTTATGTTAAAAACACAATATATATCAGAGCAAAAAGAATATTGTTGCTGCAGTGACCCATGAGCACCAAGCCTTCTAATTATGTGTACATTTAGTATAATACACAGATAGCTACTTTGACTTAATACTGCTTCAGTTGTGTGTATTCAGTTTTACTACAGCTCAGCAATGTTTTATTCACTATTTCCTATATATTAAGGCATGAATTTCATTTAAGCAGGTAGGAATGAGTGCACAGCATCGCCAAGCCTTAACAAAGGCAAGACATGCTTGTTCTTCTCATGAATCACAGCGGTGATGATGTTTATCTTGTGATAGTGTTTCTAATACAACAAATCTATAAAGAGATTTTTATCTCAGACAATTCCACACCGTCGTTGTTTAATGTTTGCCTTCCATGTTGGCAAGAGTTGAACTGGTTGACAGGAGCTGGCCAAGACTGCACCAGACTTCTGTCTGTTTTGATATGGTTCTTATTGCTGGATAACCTTCCTAACACCAATCACTCCATGGAGTGGACTGAATGCTTTTTTATGTGCACCAGCAAGCCTTCTGATGGTATTCATACACTTAATATGATACACAGACAGTGATATTGATTTAATGGTGTTTCAGCTGCATATAGTGAAACATACATACATAGATATCCACACACATGACAGGCTTCTTCAGTTTCCATCTACCAAATATGCTCACATGACTTTGGTTGGTCTGGGGTCATAGTTGCAGATACTTGCCCAAGGTTCCATACAGTGGAACTGAATCCAAAAGAATGTGACTGAGATGCCAACTTCTTAACTTTTTCTAAAATTTAATTAATTCATATCAACTAGCATCGAATACAAGAAGAACTATTTCACACTTGATAGGCACAGACTTAGCCATGTGACAGGAGTTTGTTTGGGAACCACATATTCGAAGGTCTGTTGCCAGTGCATTGACAATGTTGGCTGGTGTTTGCTTCTATAACCCGAGGCTGACCACTAGTGAAGTTTAGTGGATGGTAACTGGAAGAAGACTACCATGTATGTATGTGTGTGTGTGTGTGCACACATGTGAGTAGGCAGAAAAGTCACTGCTCATAAAAATGATGTGATTTGTTTACACTTCTCCATAAAAAACGTCTCTGCTGTTTGTTGTTCAACAGACAAGATTTAAAACATAGCTTTTCACACCTACCTGTGTTCAATATTGTGTATCAACATAGTGATTCTTTTATTTCTAATTTGGTAAATACCATGAAGTCTATGCTTAGTCAAGGAGATCTAATAACATGAAAACTTGTCCAGAGTTGTCTCCCATACCTTATTTTACATCGCATTTTTTGACTAATAAATATCATTGATTGTAGATTCTCCAACAAATCAATTACTGGTACGTTACATATAAAATAATGAGTGACAAGGAATTCTCTGTGCAATTCAGTATTGAACAAAGACTGCACAGGGTATTTTTACTTGAAAACACTGGTTTTTCAAGGTTCTTGCTAATGTTTATATCTTTTGGCAAAAGATATACAAATATGTATGCATATGTCAGTTAATAAGAGTTGTGCTTCCAAAGGCGGCGAGCTGGCAGAATCATTAGCACGCCAGGCGAAATGCTTAGCAGTATTTCGTCTGTTTTTACATTCTGAGTTCAAATTCCGCCGAGGTCGACTTTGCCTTTCATCCTTTCAGGGTCAATAAATTAAGTACCAGTTACACACTGGGGTCGATGTAATTGACTTAATACCTTTGTCTGTCCTTGTTTGTCCCCTCTATGTTTAGCCCCTTGTGGGCAATAATGAAATAAGAGTTGTGCTTCCTTTTGTATTACTTTTTGGTAGAAACCTTAAGAAAACTGAATTTCAACACTAACAATATGCAGGGTAACAATGCATATATTTTAAGGTATATCAGAACATTTTGAAGGTAACAACTGAATTCCATTGTTGTAAAATCTATGTGTAGGTAACGTTCCTTATCTGCTGCCTCTTATTAATTTCACTCCTATCAACTTTTCACTCCTTAAGCAGTGAACTAGCAGAACCATTAGCACACCAGGTGAAATGCTTACTGGTATTTTGTCTATTTTCACATTCTGAGTTCAAATTCTGCCAAAGTTGACTTTGCTTTTCATCCTTTTGGGGTCAATAAAATAAGTACCAGCTGAGCACTGGGGTTAATGTAATTGACTTAACTACTCCTGGGTAAGAGCATAATAAACTCCACCCCTCTGCCAAGCCATGTTGATCCAGTGTGGTAGAGTAGGCTCATCAAACCAGTATGACTCTGGCTCAAATTCACTGCCTCCGTATCAGACTATGATTAGTAGAGAAAATAAGCTGAGGTCTTTGTTCTGCAGTGGACTGAACACAGACAATCCATTCCAAAATGGCAACTTGACTCTTTTTGTTGATTTTACTAAATAACAGTTCAGTCTTCTATTACTACAACAATGACATCTCCATTCAACAACTTGTGAGCCATTTATGAACACCACTAGATTCTATTGTCTCTCCTCCATTTGTTTCTCTTACTGTATTTCATTTCTAAAATCTCTTTTCAAACACTTCCTCTAATCCATTATCCTCAGGACTGCAACCCTATGAAGCTCCTACTCTGCCCATGTTTTGGTGGATGGAAACTGGAAGAAAGCTACCATGTATGTATGTGTATGCGTGTGCTACAAACAATAGGAAAGTGTGGGGCAAACCAATGGGGGAGCTTTTATGTTGTTTCTTGACCTGCTAGATATAGCAGCAAAATTAACAACAAACTAACAAACTACAAATTATACTCTAGAATCTAAAAAAAAAGACATAATGGGTTAGATGATCATAGCTTCTTAACACATGGAAAAAAGATGGAATGGTCATAACAGGAAGGTGGTCAGAAGTCTGTTTGACCTGAACTCAAAACAACGGCATCAATAACATAACAGTAAGCAGGGAAATCACATTTCAATCAATCATTGTAACATCTTTCAAATAAAAGAAAACAAATTCAATTTCAAAATTTTAGCCTTTATTTACATGTTTGTTTCCCTGAAACAAATTTACTGATATTTAAAAAATATATATATCAAACTTAAAGGAGTCAGTGGTTTTATTCTGTAGCCATTGGAGCCTAAATTCAGAGGGTGTGTTGTTGTAACAAAGAATAAATATTTACAAAAGAAAAAACAACAAAAGAACATAAGAAAGCAAAGACCCTCATATTTCCTACATATGTTACCATATTCTTCAGATTGGTAAAAATCAGCATTAAAAAACTGGGAAGAAAGAGCTGTATTTCCTATTTGGTTTAAATAATAATAATGATATTAAAAGCAATTGGTAATAGACGGAATTAAACCCTCCATTATTTTCACCGAAATAGGCCTGAAACTTTTCAGAATGAAGGAGTAAATTAAAAATAAGAATTGCTTTTGTCTAGTTGCTTTCAACAGCAACAATTTATTTTATGAATTGAACAGCTATTTGTTTAGCAAAACTATTCAATAGAAATGTAAGAAAAAGCAGGTTATGGTGATGTGAGGTTAAGAATACACACCTTCAGGAGATTAAGATACCTTTGGTAAAAAAAGAAAAACAAAAGTAGAAATTAAATGGACGACGAGTAACCGAGATTCAGTACCAATTTTCAGTAAGAACCAACTGAAACTCCCAAACTTTTCAGCTGACATAAATGAATAATTACAAAAAATGGATTATCTAAATTAATCATTAACTAATGAATCCTATAACAAAAACTCAACGAGAAACTTTTCCAAAATACAAGAGTGTTCCAAGTATTTTAATTATGAAGTAACAACATAAAAATGTTAATCCAACAGTTCACACACACACACACACACACACACATGCGTGCGGACACAGAGAGAGAGGGAGTGAGAGATAGGGAGGGAGAGAGGGAGGGAGAGAGAGAGAGTGTGTAATGACTATTTACAAGAAAAGGAATAACGAAATCATAAAAACAAAGAGACAAAGGAGTGTTCAAGGAACATCATAAAGACAGGAGAGTCAGTTAACAGCAAAAACAGACGGATAATGTTTCTGCCTGTACAAAGTGCCAAATGGAAGGATTCAACTCCTACAAAAGGAACAAATCAATCAGCTTTTATGAAAATACCATACAATGCAGCCTTGAAACACAAATTAATATCTTACATAACAGCATTGAACTAAGAAGCTTCCAAACAACAATGCAAGTAAGACTCCTGTGCCATTCTAGAGTGCACTATATTGCTGCACCACAGTTTGAAAGTGTCCACAAACAAGCTTCTACATAGTAGCATGACCTGCTAGAAATAGCAACCAAATTTCCCTCAAATCACATCCTATCATCTTACAAAAGAACACATTGGATAATGTGATCTTAGGTTTCAAATACAGGGACAAAAAAAAAAAAAGACAAGATGGTCACAGATAGAATGCCTTTAATTGTAGGTCTATTTCATTAAGGCTGGTTTGGGATAAAAAAACAAACAATTACATTGTTAAAAAAATCCAGAAAAAAAAAGAAAAAAAGAAATCCCATAACTATCACAGCAAAAAATATTTCATACATTTCTTATCTTAAGACTATTTACAAACATCAAAAGCATTGGAAGGAAATCTGATTTGGAGCATAAATAAAACAGAAGAAAATTAAATTATTTAAAGTAGAGAAAGAAAAATGAAAACAAATAGACAAAGGAGTGTTCAAGAGAAAAATAAAAATTGTTAACTAATTCCTTAAAAAAAGAAAACAAAAATAAGAGAATGAATTACAGTAGATATTCTTTCACATGAAAGGATTTCTTTTGAAGTAAAGTGGAAAACCAAATTGGTATCACAGAAACAAAAGTTTAATTTCCCGTGAATGTGTATTGTTAAATGTCCCTGTTCGAAGGCTGACACATTACTGTCTGAACAGACAAAAAGAGGAGCTAAATGAGCAAAATGAAAGCCTCAACAGAATGGGATTTCTATGTGAGCTGTTTGTCTCTTTCTTTATGCAAGGAAGTATTTAAGGAACAACCATATATCACTGTTATAACTATGTATCCTTATCAATATGCATACATAGCAATAGAACAATGATCTGCAAAACGAATTGGTATTGGTGAGAACAGAAAGCCACTGTGTTGTCGAAAACTAAAATTTGCAATAAAATTAATTATAAATATTGCTACTGGCAAAAAAAACTAAATAAATAAATAAAATAAAAACAGCTAAAGAATGTTTAAAACTTAGTTTGGTTCTCTTAACACAAGCCCTTCATACCAATAAAGCTTTTTTTTTTTTTACATAGGAGAAAAAGAAAACTTCTAAATTACACAAAAGCTTATTATCCCAATAAACACAATTTTGATGTTTAATATCAGAGAAATGAGCCTGTGAAGGGAAATTAAAAATCTTAACGTTAATTTCATAATGTTCACTAATGAAGATTTTTGCTCCCATCACTCAGCTAAAAAGAAATTATATATATAAACCTCACATCAAGAGATTTTTCCAATTGCAAAAGAAGAATAAACAAAAGACCTAGTAACATGAAGAAAAGCTGTTCAATTCCCAGAAATTACTGTAATAATATGAAAGGTATTCCGTTTACAGTTTTAGCTCAAACAGTATAAAAGAAGAAATGTATCAACATTTTTAAGTGTTATGTGCAACAAACATCTGATCTTCTTTTGTTACATTCCTAAAATGTAACAACACAAAAACATTTACATACACATACATACGTACATACATACATACATATATATATAGATATATATATATATATATATAAAATCAACATGCTTATTTTTTTTGTCCAGATATCTATGAGTAACTCTGAAATGGCAGTTCATTTGCTGAATAGCTTTACAATATATATATATATTGTACAACTCTGCGTCATCAGTCCAAAAGGAAGCAACTGGCCTGAAGGTATTGCTCAAGTTATATATATATATATATATATATATGAAACCACTCAAACATCTACTTTCATTTCATCACACCTGGTTTTTCTTAATTCTGTCCAGACGCATCTTTAGTTCACTGACATCAGCCACAACTGACATTGGTCGGCTATCAGACTGGGGGACATGAGCATTTATCTGAGGCTGAAAATAGCAAAAAAAAAAAAAACACATCATCAATAAAACAAGATTAGAAAATTATCAGGATATGATTTCAGTACAACAGAAGCTGAGAAGCAACATTGATTGTGAATTGAATAAGTCAAGATGCAATTAACAGAATTAATTTGTGAAAATAAGCATTAGGTATGAAATCTAACCTCTCTACCTAAAAAAAAAAAAAGAAAAAAAGAGAAAATAAAAATAAAAGGAAAATAAAAACACTCCAATTTATTTTCTTAATAAACTATAAGCACTTGAAAGAGAGAGAGAGTGAGGAAGAAACAGCGATAAGAAATGATTTGTGGCTATTGAAAATATGAGATAATAACAAGGTGTCATGAGCATACAACTTTCAAATAGTATATGTATATGTGTGTATATGTGTGTGTGTATATATTGCCAAATACAGAAGAAACACCAAAGAAATCATGTCATGCCTGCAATCAGTTAACTCCCGACTCGTGAAGATATTTGAAACAGTACCGCCTGACTGACCTTCGTGCGGGTGACACGTAAAAGCACCCACTACACTCTCGGAGTGGTTGGCTTTTAGGAAGGGCATCCAGCTGTAGAAACTCTGCCAAATCAGATTGGAGCCTGGTGTTGCCATCCTCAGTCAAATCGTCCAACCCATGCTAGCATGGAAAGCGGACGTTAAACAACGACGACAATACATACAGACATATATATATATATATATATATACCGCCTGACTGGCCTTGTAGGGTTTTCGAGCGAGATCGTTGCCAGTGCCCCTGGACTGGCTCTTGTGCAGGTGGCACATAAAAGACACCATTTCGAGCGTGGCCGTTTTCGTGCGGGTGACACGTAAAAGCACCCACTACACTCTCTGAGTGGTTGGCGTTAGGAAGGGCATCCAGCTGTAGAAACTCTGCCAAATTTAGATTGGAGCCTGGTGTTGCCATCCAGTTTCACCAGTCCTAAGTCAAATCGTCCAACCCATGCTAGCATGGAAGGCGGACGTTAAACGATGATGATGATGATGATGATGATGATGAATGAAGTCCTATCAAAAACACTGCCATATTTCCATGTAATTGATAAACTGTTAATACACTGATCTTCATATTTTCAAGACTATTTATTACTGTAAGTAGTATAGAATTAATATGCTATAGTGTTAGCTAATGTTTAAAAAATTCAGCCAAAACACTACAATTGGTTGTCTCTGGGAATGCAAGAAAGTGTTAAAAACAGGTTGAATGTAAGAAGCACAATAAATTCAGATATTTATGTGCAGAGTGTAGACACCTGACATACTGCACGCTTTGTTTCTAATGATGCTTTATTATGGATAGATTTAATAAGCAAGAGAAAGCATAGTTCAAAATGAAGGTGTCAAATATTGCAGTTATGAGGATGAGTAACTATTGAGAAAAGAGCTAATTCAGACTTATTGTTGGAAGACAGAATATGGTTAGAAACTGGTTATGAAAAGCAAGAGCAGGTGAAAAGTTTTGAGAAAGAAAGGTTAGTTGTAGCACAGTCTACAAGGTATGTGTGAAAGGCCTCATGCATTCATTTAGACCCAACATCAAAGACAAACTCACCAAGTCGTCAAAATCCTGAAACACATACAAAATGAAAATCCAGTTGAAAATAAAGAGAAAACAAACAAAAAAAATGAAATCAAATCAAAAGAGAATTACTGTTCATCTGTCATCAAATATCCAGATGAAAATTTTGGGGCAGAAAAATTATCCTTATAAGAAGTACACATTAATTTATAAGGGTTACATTAGAATATTTGAAAACTTAAAACCATTGTTAATGAAATTCTATTTCATGTTCTAAAACTTTAATATTTTTCCCAAAGGTATTAGCAATGTCAGGGAAGTGATATAGATACAACCAATTTCTAAATTGGGTTGCAAACACAACTCACCTGAAAATTATCTCCATTCCCAACTGACAGAAGTAAAAGTATAATCTTGTCATGTTTAACTCTTTTGTTACCAAATCTTTCCAATGACCGAATAGTAACAATGCACCTGCCTATATTTACCTATTCATATTTAAATCTAAACACCAATATAAATTGTTTTTAGCTTGTGATAACATGATTTTATTATGGAAAAACTTGTACATTGAGATCATTACAGCATGATTTCTTTTCTTAGAAGTTTGCCCAAAATCCCTTTTTCCCTATTTCTTTTAATGTCCTGCTTTTTTTTTTTTTTTTAACCATCAAATTTAGTAATATTGACTCTGAACTAGAATGATTTTTTATTAAAGCAGCAAATTAAAAGCCTCTAAGTATAAAGTGCAGTGCTCTTGTTTACACTTCATTTTCTGACAGTGAAAACAAGTAACACAGCAGAAGTAAAAATGATGATTTTCAGAAAGAGAATGGAGCAGAAACATTTTAAATTCTCTTATAATCCCTTTCGAAGGAACTGGACTCAATCATTTTTATCATTCAAAAACTGCTCCCTAATGGCAGTGGTTAATTGCTGTGTGAAATTTAAACAAAGACAAAAAAGGAGGGCAAAATGAACAAAATTATGGTATTTTTCTAGTCATAAATATATAATAATAGGCATTTAAGAAGTTATATAATATAATATTCAATGATGTTTTAACATGACTTTGCATTTCATTAATTTTATCTGTATTTAACTGTAATTAGAGTATTTTTGAGGCACAAATTTCAAAACAGATTTATATAAAGTCATTTTAACAAACTTGTCAGTACAATAAAAAAATAAGTTATGAGTAGCCTAAATTCAAACTTTAGATTTTATTTGAAGCACATTTTAGTTAGCAATATAATACATGAAAGATCTAAAAGTCAATGAAAAAATATGTAATAATTAACATCTATCACCCACATTTGAGGGAAAAAAAGGAGTAAGTTGATTAAATCACCCACTTTTCAAAAATCTACCATCCATCACATTCTAATGATAAAAATTTAGACAATTTCTTTCCCAACGGTGTAATCACAAACAATTACACCAGAATAAACTGTTAACATTCTCCAGCAAAAAATTAAAATGCAACAGTAAAATATAAAATAAGTTATGTCTTCATAACCTTAAAGAAGAACTCGGTTATATTGAGGGCTTAAATTCAGGCAGAAAGATATATCCCAGAGAAGTGTTATGTCACAAATAAACAATGAAGTAACAATTCATTTACCATTTGTTTGGTTTCTTCTTCTAATGCTTGGTTAATAGTGTTACTTGCATCTGAAAGTTTGGGTGAGTCAGTTTTCTCTCCCTAAAAAAAAAGATAAAGGTAATTAGAAGTCACTTGTAATTTTAAGTATTTTTAACAGGAAAGCATTTAAAAAAAAAAAAAAAACTAACTAGAGAAGATCAAATATTTTTTATTAATTCCTATCAGTAAATTAACATATCTACTTGTCTATAAGACACACTATTTTATACTTGATTTTATCTGAAAAAACTGGGATACTACTTGTACAAGAGGAAAAGCTAAAACTATGAAGGGAAAAAAATTTGTACCTTTATCATCATATTTCAAATATATACCAATGTAGTGGTTTTTATATTCCTCACATATTTAAGTAAGCAAGTCCCACATGTCTAATTATTAAATAACTAGTTAATAATTTAGCATATTTTAAAATTTTTCTATAAATGAAAAATATCACAATCTAAAAGTGCATAAGTTGAAGTATTAACCCTTTGAACAGGGGAAATGGATATATCCACTCAAAATTTTATTACTGTTAAGTGCAGAAAGCAGTTTTACCCCAACGATTTTGAAAAACCTCTCCTTATGCTGCAGGAAGTGGACACACCCCAGGGACACTTTTTTTTTTTACAGCCAACAATTTTTCAGATTTTCTTAATTTTTTTTCACATATTTCATCAAATATCTTTTAACAGAGCAAGAATCAAATACTTTTAGTAGTGGATATGAAAACCATACTTACATAACAGAAGCAAAAGAACAATTTCAATTCTATATTTTGATGGATAACTAACACTATTACCAAAATGGCCATAATATTTAATCACAAAGTCAAAGGATTAATAGCTACAATATTTAGGTAAACATGAATTTCAAGTAATTTATACCTCTTCACTTTTATCCAGACCACACATCATTCGTATGCGACGTAATCTCTCTCGATAAACACTAGGATCTATTTCATCATCTGGTGACTGATTGTGTGTATTTGGAATATTTGATGGGTGTGTGTGTGAAGCTGCAATAAAAATAATATTTAATTGTCAGAATATACTTACAAAGAAGAAATACTGTTTTGTTTTACTTTTCTAATTAACACAAGTTGTACAATATGATTAAACTGATTTTAATTCTTGATTGAAAATGTAATTTCAAACAAAACATAACTATTATTAACTCAAATACAACAATGAAAATTAATGAATTAATATACTACGAAGTTTATTTCTAGCATTAAATTTTCATTTGATATTTCAGCCAACAACTCTATAATTAATAATAATCAAGTTAGTCAATTTACACAGCAACAAATAAAAACTGACTTCATATCTTTGATAACTGAACATAAAGTTTATAAATTAAGCTTTCAAAACTGAGCTAGCGATGTAAACTTAACAACAAAAATAACACCACCATCGTCATCCTCATCATTTAACATATGTTTTCCATGCTGGCATCTTCACATATATTTGATGTACCTTGAGGATATACCCAGACAAATCTTCAATACTACCATCTTTTTCTCTCCCCCACTTTTCCAACTTGAGTAGTCATGTGTCTCCCCAACAAGATACCTGTTTCTGTACCTCTACCATAATTTAACCTGGCACAAACCCAACTCAATTCTACTCTCCATCTCAGTTGAAGGATCTTTGTCTTGTAAGTTACTTGGTGACCTCATTGGTGCTGGTGCCACATAAAAAATGCACCCAGGACACTGTAAAGTGGTTGGCAGCAAGTTATAGAAACCATGCCGTAGTACACAGTGGAACCTGAGTCCTCTGGCATGCCAGCATAGAAAACAGACATTAAATTATGATGATGATAAAATGTGCAACTTCAGTAAAATTATTTTACATCCGAGTTACAAAGACCTTCACAGCAGATATATAGTAAGTTACTGTGATTTTTTCAAACTATTCACTCCCCACATTTTTTTTTTTAACATATCACCACCATCATCATCGTTTAACGTCCGCCTTCCATGCTAGCATGGGTTGGACGATTTGACTGAGGACTGGTGAACCAGATGGCTACACCAGAATCCAATCCGATTTGGCAGAGTTTCTACAGCTGGATGCCCCTCTTAACGCCAACCACTCTGAGAGTGTAGTGGGTGCTTTTACGTGCGCGTGCCACCGGCACAAAGGCCAGTCAGGAGGTACTGGCAACGGCCACACTCATATAATTTCAAATATTCGTTTATTCTTTCACTAGTTCCAGTCATTAGAATGTGGCCATGCTAGGATGCCATTTTGAAGGCTTTAGTTGAACAAAACCCCAGTATTTATTTTTAAGCCTGATATTTATTGTGTTGGTCTCTTTTTGCTGAACTGCAAGGTTACAGGAGGTAAACAAACCAACACCAGTTGACCAGCAGTAATGGAAGGACACACACACACACGCATATACACAATGGGCTTCTTTCAATTTCCTACCGAATCCACTCACTTTGGTCAGCTTGGGGATATAGTAGAAGACACCCAAGGTGACATGCAGTGGAACTGAACCCTCAACCATGTGGCTGGGAAAGGAAACTTCTTACCACACAGCCACACCTGTGCCGAAATACCAATATTATGATTTCTAGATTCCTGGTATATTTAAATAAGCTAATTCCAAATTCTAGAAAGATTTTTATATTCAAATAATTTAGTACCTTTTTTCATTCCACGTCGCCGCTCTTGAGCAATTGTTTTCATACCATTATCAATATAAGATTGGAAGAATTCTGAAGACTTTTTTAAATATGGAGATAGATCAGCATCTGGATTCTTTTCCTTGAAATCGTAAAGCTCATTCAATCCCTTATTAGATTAAAAGAAAACAAAAGAAAGATAAATACAAAAGGCAAAAAAGAAAAGTCAATTGCAAATCACAAACAGTCATAAACCAAAGAATAGTAGTAAGAGGGGAAAAGACTGAGAAAATAGAATTGTATAACAGCTCAGATAACATGGATAAAAAGAAAATATAGAAAGCATTGGATAAAGAAGAAGATATATGTTAGGGACTGAGTAGGAAAAAAAAAAAAACAGCAGCATTAAGTATTTCTTATTGCTAGAGAACAGATGGAGTGAAATTAATAATATGATAGAGAAAGTATATCTAGAATGATAGAGTTACACTATATGAGTGTAGCACATACAGTGTTTGAGTTGCACCAGGAGACAGAAGAGTCGCTCTTTTTATTATTACTGAGGCTGAGGAGAAGGTAATCAGTGTTCACAGATGAAGCAGTTTCTTTTAGATTGTAATTGTTGTTCAGCTTCTACTTCTGGAAATTGATACATATCAAGAAAATATGGACAAAATGTCAGCTTCAAAAGGTTTTTCACAAGGAAGGTATAGGGAGGGAAAATACAATAGATGTAATGAGGAGGAAGATTTGGGAAGCACTAGTTCACAGGAATTTTTGTAGTTGCAGTAAAAGTGAGAGAAAGAAGATGCAGCACAATGATAGACAGCTAATAATTGTAGTGTGCTGGTAAGTGGACAGTTGCCAATTTGATGTCACCTTTTTAGGATGTAATTTAGAGTGACTGTAAGTGTAACAGCTGCACCATGCCAGATATATAAGTAGTACTCAAATCTAGACATCTTAAAAGGAATCAACAACTGCTCAGGGATAAACTAATTTATGGTCTTCAGAAAGAACAGAATAGAACTAGTCTTTGATAAACATTTGATTCTTTTAAAGTCACCATCAGCAGAGATCAAAAGGCCTAACACCTATAGAGACAAGTTTTAGATATTTAGTAGAAAGGGCAATATGGTTTTACTTAATATCCACTAATTACTCTATATTTACTGGAACTCATTAATTTACATTATAAATGGATAAATACCTGTACAGTATTTTCTTTTGACCCTATTTTCTTGAAAATTTCAGCAAGCATATCATGAGAATTCTTAGATAATCGTTTATGCTTGATCTAGAAGAAAGAGGAGGAAATTTAGAGCTTACAATAATATATTTAATCAGTAGTTCAAACAGACAAAATCAAATTGTTTTAATAACAAATTTGCCAAATCCTAAATATTTTATGTTCAAAACAACCAACCAAAAAGAAACTTTGAAATGTGTTTAAACAATAAAGAGTATATTCTGTGGCAACACAACCATGTGTGTTTCACTCTACAAATTGAGCAATGAGAGTGAGAATAAGTTTATTTCAATATGTCACTGGAATCAAAATCAAATTTATTTTCAAGAAGGAAAAAAGATGATAATTAGTCAAGGCAGATACTGGTGTCATGCAAATAGCACCTGTAGTGATGCACATTATACATGCGGTTAGTGGTTAGATTGTTCTTCCCAGTGGCACATTGTGCTCTTGAACAAGACACTTTATTTCCTGTTGCTTCAGTCCACTCAGCTGGAAAAAATGAGTAGTATCTGTATTTCAAAGGGTCAGCCTTGTCACATTCTGTATCATGCTGAATCTCCCCCAAGAACTACATTAGGAATATGCATGTCTATGGAGTGCTTAGCCATTTGCAGGTTGTTCTGTTGATCAGATCAACTGGAATCCCCATCATTGTAACCGACAGAATGTCAGTATTATACATGCATTGTATATATAAATATAGCATTTGATCTATTTAAATTCCTAAAAACAAACATTTAAAATAGCACATGTAGAGGAAATTCAAAACTGCTTTGAGTCTAAAACTGAATTAGTCAACAAAATTCCTATAAATCCAACTTAATGATATTTTGAAAAATATATAAGATAGTTACAGAATATAAATACAGAATATAATTTACCTCTTCTCTATGACCATCATGACTTTGACCAACACCACTTTTCAGTATTTTTGATAAATAAGCTTCTAGTTCAGAGTTTTCATCATCCACTAATGTTAGATGGCTGAGAATCTACAAAGGAAATATTCAATATATATATATATTATGTATAATGCTCAGTTAGATCTAAATATCAGCTACAAGTTATGACATGTTTAAATAATCTGTTATATAAAAAAAAAAGAGATATTCTATATAAAAACGAAAAACATTTTAATATGTTTCATAACAAAAGAAAAATAAATGTTCCAAATGAATATCTAAATACCTTGTTCCCTTTCAATTTGGTAAGCGTGTGCAAGATTGTCTTTACTGTACGATAAGGTAAATCAGAACTCCGATCTTTCCAGGAGTTGGCAGGAAAAGCTTTGAAGAAGAGATGTATATCATGAAGGATCTTGTCTGTGTTTAAGTCATTCATTGAGTCAGGGAGCATACGAACCATCCGCCACATACACTGTGATAATAGAAACAAACACCATTAAGATACAGTATACAAACATTGTTAGCATAGAAACATCATTTTTATATAGTATACAAACACTATTAGTATAGAGGTCTTTCATTTTCTTTTCTACTTTTATATTTTTGTACACCAAAGAAATTTTGCATGAAAAGCTTGGTTCCCAACCATGTGGTTTTGGGTTGAGCCCCACTGTACAGTATATAGTCTCCGACTATAACCATGGGCCAACTAAAGCCTTGTAAATAAGTATCTCGAGTAACATAAAGAGATAAAAATTGCATTTGTAATTTCTGTAAGAAATAATTGCAAACAGCAATATAGAAAAGAAATATTATTGAGAATGTGTAAGGTTGAAAAAAAAACCCTTTAGTCTTGCCATAGACATGACAACTCTTCTAGTGCTTGCACCGTGAGAAAATGCACCCGATATACTCTGTAAAGTAGTTTGTGTTAAGAAGGGCATAAACCAAATCTCTGAAAGTAATGGCTCCATACAAGAACTAACCTGGACCATGATGGCCTGTCCAACCCATGCCAGCACAGGAAGTGAATTTAAAATGATAATGATGTTCAAAAGTCTTGTTTCAATTATTTCACATCCAAATGATATAAAGGAGTTATCAAATTAGTGAAACCATCATTTCTACTTTTCTTAAATTTCAGTTTGGAGAAATCTAACCAAACATTATCTTTAAATTATATTTTTTTAAAATTAAGTTTTTAAACTTAATTTAAACATAGAAAATTCAGACAAAAGAATCTACAATAATTAAGAAATAAAATTATCTCTTCTAAATTTTACTTTAACATAAAAGTTTAGTATATTCAATATTCTTTTAGCTGATAAAATGAGAAACCATCAAGGAGAAGTAATTGTTTGAACAAATATGATGAGAATGAGTAATGAGCAGATAATACGAAGAGAAAGAACATGATAGAACTAAAGTCTGCAGAAGATTTTGAAGATTTATTCATTCTTAATAACTGGTCTACATTAGACCCAATGAATCTGATGAAATTTTTCACATACTTTCATGATCATTTCAATGAATTTTGGTGTGCAAGTTTCACTGGAAACACTATCATGGAGCAGGCGAATGGAAGCACTGAAAAGAAAAACAAATTACCATTTAATTTTACAATTTTGAAGTTAAGTTTATAGTTATGTATTAGTGAGCCAGTGCAGAAAGAGACTGGAGTTTAACAATAATAAATTTAGACCATTAAAATAACAATAAGGTTTTCAACCTTTTTTTTTTTTTTTTTTTTTTTTTTTTTTTGAGAAAGAGAGAAGATTTACCTGAGCATATTTGTAAAGTTTGAATTCTCCATTATTCTAATAACAGTAGTGTTGACTGCTCGAACAACTTGTGGCCCTTCTCCAAGGTCCATCAAACGGCTGTCTAGTAACAATGTGATCACACTGTTTGTCAAATCCTTTAGAACATCACGACTAGCTTGTGTTCCAAGTGATTTATTAGAAAATACCTTAAAAAGTAATAGAATTAACAACGTTTAATCAAATAGACAAGCTTAAAGTTATAAGCTGCGTAAAAATTAAAATTCAGTCATTTACAAAAATATGTAAGTCAGCTTTTGAATAAAATTTAACTTTTGAAGACAAAAAATGTTTATATTCTATTATTATTAGAATCACAAGGAATACGGAGACGAATGTAATAAAACCTGCTTGTCACATACCACAGACTATGTACCATCTGCTAAAATTTTCACATATTTGTATTGTATTACTGAACTAGCTTCTACATTCCTCCAACAACTAAGCTAGTAGTTTAGTAGAAAACATCGTGACTAATCTGCACATTGTTTGTCACTCCATTAATAGTCTGTTTAACAGAACCATGTCACAGACATAGTCAATGCTATCAGCACAGGTCAAGTTTGGGCACCTGGCTCTTCCTTGATACATGAAATATGTACACAATCTGTTCCCATATTGTATCAATGAATCTTCAGTGGATTTCGGTCATTGATACAGCTTTAGTTTATAGAAAAAGGATCATAAAATGCTACACTTTTTACCATTTTTACATTTCAAGTTCAAGCATGCCCCACAGTGATTAGAGGGAGACCACATCTAGTAATGTGCACACAAATAATCTAAATACCAGTTGGAAAGGAAAACTATAAGTACACTAGAGATAACGACTCACCCTCAAATTACCATTATCCTAAATATTATATATCAGAGAAATCTTTTTAATATGTTAACCATCACAGCCTTTTACTGGAACTTTCCAGTGATGCCATGCATTTCCAGTCACACTGCAAACTGTTTAATTCATTACTTTTTTGGCATTTTTACACTATTTCATAATTAAACTTTAATATTTAACACTCATGTTATTTAAATATCCTCAACACCATGTCAAAGATACAGAATAAAATATTTTCTCAACTTATGAAATTGTACAGTTGTGTGAAGTTTGTGATGAACCACTGGTAGTACATGTGGTGGTTAATGCTTTAAATCAGGGATCTGCCTTGTCAATTTGTAAGTTTAAGTGGCATTTTTAAATAGAAAACAGACATCACAACAGATGAATTTGAATTTTACTTACTGTCATCATAGTTGCCAACAGAGATCTGTACAGCCTGGTGAGATCATCCTTTGAAACATCCTCACTGCTCATGTGAGCTGAACAAGACATTTTGATTTGCATAGAGATTGCTAACAACAACTGGTCGATACAGCTTGCAAATATTGTTGACTTTTCAGGATCTCGTAAAACTTCATCAAGCTGTTAAATTCAAGATATTAACTAATGTAAAGCAAGGTAAATTACTAGGCATAATTTCTGTTAGAATCAATAACCAAATATCTGAACTGAAATTTAAAGTAACTATATTTTTAGAAAACAACATTTTAAGGACATATGAAAATGAAGGAGCAAGTTGTAACAAAGAAATGATAGAATATAGAATTTTCCACATCATTTTTTACTGCAAAAATCATTGGATGGCTTAAACTATTTAACAAATTTCTTTTTATGTTTCTTTCACTAATAAATAGAAATGGTCCAACTATTAAATAGGATTCATAATTCCAACCCATACTATCATGGAACATGATCATTATCTATCATCCAGCCATAATATTCTACGTGTTTTATGCTCAAAGTGACCAGATCTGGTCTCTCACACCTACCCTGCAATCTCATTTTAAAAATAAACAATCACATCATCAAAATCTTGAAGCTATGAGCTAATGCATGATTAATTCAAAACAATGTGAATAAATAAGCTTTACATTTGACAACGTAATCTGAATGCTAAAGAGTTAAACACTGTCCTTACCTAATACTAAACTAGAAAAAAGTAATTCAAATATGACTTTCTGACATTTCATAAGATGAATTAAACTAGTTTCAATTCTACCCATATAAAATTGCAGCTACTTCATCAATAAATGTCCAAAGTAGTACAGTTTCTTCATTCACTTCCTTTCCCTTATAATTGATGTCATAAATTAACTTCATACAGGCATCATCATTATCATCATTTAACATCCATGTTCCATGCTGGCATGGGTTAGACAGTTTGACAGGATCTGATAGGCCTAAATACTAAATCATGCTCCTCTGTCTGCTTTGGCATGGTTTCTACAGCTGGATACCCTTCCAAATGCCAATTATTTTACAGCATATACTGACTGGATGCATTTTTCATGTCACCAGCACTTGTGAGGCTGCCATTCAATTTGCAAGACAACAAATCCCAAGGGGTCAACTTTATGCTAGGAGATGAGAGGTAAAAGATGGTTAAAAGTATGAGAAAAAGGGCCAGGGCAGAACAGGTTTCTCACTGTAGAGAAGCTACATGACTACTCAAGTTTTAGAAAAGAAGGATAGGATAGATCGACTGGAGCTGTAGAGAAACATTACAATATATCACTTACCTGACACAAAGCTTGAATACTGAGATCAATATCTTTGTTGGTAATCTGAGAAATGACAAAATTCACATGAGCAGACATATCTCCTGAATTTCCGAGTAATCCTTTCACAGTAGGAGATTTCCTGGTAAAGAGGAAAGTGATGTTATAAGTAAAACATTCTGATACTGACAAATGAACTAAAGTAGGAAGTCATGGTTGCAAGAGAAACTCTTGATTAAGATCAATTAAGTAGCTTTCAATTATCTAAAACTCACTCTGAACAAGGAGTGTAATCTGGTAGGTAATGAGGGGGGAAAATGATGGCTGACTGAAAACTGTGATAACAGTTTGTGATCTGTGTAAGGGTTATAAGAGTAAAGGGTGAAATTGATAGTAAGATCCATGGTGTGTGTGTGTGTGTGTGTGTATTGGCCTTCGTGCCGGTGGCACGTAAAGGCACTCACTACACTCTCGGAGTGGTTGGCGTTAGGAAGGGCATCCAGCTGTAGAAACTCTGCCAAATCAGATTGGAGCCTGGTGTAGCCATCTGGTTCACTAGTCCTCAGTCAAATCGTCCAACCCATGCTAGCATGGAAAGCAGACGTTAAACAATGATGATATATATATATATATATATATATATATATATATATATATATATATATATATAGGTGCAGTCAAGGGTGTGAGGTTAAGAAGTCCACTTTGCAACCACACGGTTTCATGTTTAATCTTACTGTGCGGCACCAAAGGTGAGTGTCTTTTACAGTTGCCCTGGTACAAACAATGACTTGAGAGTGAATTTAGTAAACAGAAACTGCCTTTGTGTGGGTGTTTTCCCCCACCCCAACTGATATTAGTTTGTTTATGTACCTGTAACTTATCAGTTTGCCAAAAGAGACCAATAGAATATACACCAGAGTTTAGAAAGTACAGGGATCAATTTGTACGACTAAACCTTTCACAGAAGAAGCCCAGCATAGCAACAGTTGAATGACAGAAACAAGTAAAAGATACATATTGCCAAATGCTTACAACTTACCTTATCTTGGGCAAAGTTACTGGTTGGTAAATCTCATCAAGGTCTAACTGAATTAATTTAGGCATTTCCACGAGTTGGTTAACATCCTCCTCTATGTCAAGAGTATAGGCTGCACGTGATACACTTTCAGTATGGTGTTTAGGAATCCCACCAGCAGTGTTTGGTCGTATTGAACCACCCACTGGCCTGTAAAACAAATATTTTTGTGAACTGCATTGCAACAAAATATATTTAATATTTTTACATTTTCAAATACATATAAAGAAATATGCTCTTATGTCAAACAATAAAGACCCTAATGTCTGAGTTCAGAAAACAAGTTTAGAAACTTCTAAAATTTCTGAAACATTATCAATAAGCTAAAACATTATCATGAATTTAATATCCATTTTCTTTCTTTTATGTGGGGGGGGGTGAATAAATCTGTATTTCAGTACTTTCCCCCCTGTGCTTTAATTATCAGTCAATTCATTCAAAAGCTGCCAGAAAGTAAGAATACTATAACTCTTCTACATTTCATTACCTGACACATCTTCTGTTCTCTATAATCTGCTCTCTACTGCTCTTAGTCATTCTATACAAATGCTAGCCGGGGGATGAGCAATTCAGGTGCTGAAACACTTTATCATAAAAAATTATAATTTCCTATGCTATTTATTTATCTAAGCTTTTAGTTTCTCATAAACTAATCCCAAAAGTCATAAGGTTTCTCTCTACTGCTTCTCTTAATTCTGTGCTTATTTTCAGTCTCACCATTACAGCTGGTTCTCTATTGGCTCTCCTGAGTAAGCGTTCCTTATCCCACTCGTATTCTTTATTGTAACACATTCATTCTTTTTCTATTATTAAGAGAATGTGCATCAATATCATTCTGGGCAAAATTTTCTTAAAAATATTCTACCTCACTGACATACTGTAAATCCAAATCCAAAAGCCTTACAATAAAACTTCTCTTTAACTCCTTGATTAAATATTGACTGAATACATTTGTTTGGAGAAAATACAAAGAAACAAAACTAATTTAATACTAACTGTATAATTTTTTGTGGAGTCTGTGCCACTCTTTGGGGTTTTTCCTCTTTTACAATTTTTGGTCCATTTAACTGACGATTTTTCATGTGTCTTTTAATTCGTTCATCAAGCAAACTTTGGTCTTTGTCACACAGCTAAAGAAATTAAAAACAAAAATCAATACCAAACCATGTCAAAATAAAATTTGATTGAAATTAATTCAGAGAATAATTTGAAAGACCTAACAGTTATAATTAATAAATAATTTCCAAGACATCGTGAGGTAGTTGTAAATGAGTGGCACTGTTATATAAGCAATGTCATTCATTTCTAATCTTTTATGAAAACATATCTGGTTATGGAGAAATATTACTTTACGTGGAAACAGCTGAGGGCAATGACAGGAAGGGCACCAGACCATAGAAAATCCAACAAATTCCGTCCAACCAACCCACTTGAGCATGGAAAAGTCGACAGTAAAACGATGATGATGTCTCTTGCAATTGTATGTAAAGCATCAATGAATACCTGCCATAAATTCTGCTCCAAAATCCTCTCTGTAATATTTCCACAGTTTTGCCTAATTTTCTCCAGTAACATCAGCAAATATCTCTCTTGGTGAATTCCATTCTGGAATAACTTTCTCTACTAAGTACATATCCTGACATCTCTACTTTAATCAGTTTTCGAAGTTCGTTTTAGAAAGTACCTATGTGATCCAGCTAATTTTGTTGTTGCTGATATGACCAAACAGCCAAATTGCTTACAATTGCAAGGATTCAATCATCACCATCATTTTACGTTCGTTTTTCCATGCTGGCATGGGTTGGGTAGTTTGTGAGGAGTTGATAAGGCTGGGAGCCACACCAGGTTCCATTGTCTGTTTTGGCATGGTTTCTATGTTTGGATGCCCTTCCTAATGCCAACCACTTTACAGAGTGTACTGTGTGTTTTTACATGGCACCAACATTGATGATCATCATTGTATAAAGAACTAATATAAGAATATGGAAAGTCCACTTAGCTTGTAGCCTAAATTAACATTTTTTTAAAATTCAAAACTTAAACAACTCAACTCTTTGAAACATTATTTTATATATTAGCAAAGACAGACAGACAAGCAAGCAGCCAGGCAGATAGAGAGAGACAGACAGACATATTTCCTTGAACCCTAAGACACATAAGGTTGTTGCCCAGTTTCCACGGTGAAAAAGTGACCAAGATCACAACATTCAAAGGATTGAAAGATGTGAAATCAGAATGTAAAGAACTGGAAAAATTGCCACTAAGCATTTTGTCTGACATGCTAACAATTCTGCCAGTTGACTGCCTATAGCAAAGATATATCAGTTATGTAACCAAACAAGAAGGAAATAAAATTAACATTTGATATCTAGCAAAATGTAAGAGAATGTTCAAAACTAACATACATACCGGTCCAGTAAGGTTAAAGAGTTTATCATTGAGCATCATATATGCAGTAACCATTGTATTTAAGGCAGCATTTCTTACTCCATTATCTCTATCACTAATTTGTTGGGCAATCAACTTCAAAGCATGACTAGGGTTTGGCTGGCATACGGACATGCTATAAACCTCCATCAAGTAACTACACTCTTCCAGGCACTCTACAATCAGAAATCATGGTAAACAAGGTTCAAATTAAAAGCAATTGTCTATTATATTCAAAATACTTTTTAAAGTATTCAAAGTTAAATGTCTTAAATAATTATCAACACACTATTTTTGTCAAACTAATTATTGAATGTTTAGGTAAATGTATTGCTTTAAAACAATGTTAAAATATTAATTTCAGTCTGTTATTTATAACAAATAAAAGACAACAAAATTCTTTTATATAGTTATCCACTGTTAGAAATAAAGTATACACCAAATTGTTATAATGTAAATACCAAAAAAATTCAAAAGCTGACAACAGGTCAGTTTTCTAAAGTAAAGAAACTTCTGTTATGTCTACATAAGCAGAAATGGTAACAAGAAAATAGTGGATTATCCTAATTTCTGCATAATACTAAACCAGAATAAATCATTGCCAACAAGCCAAAAAATGACTGCATTTACAATCTCTATATTCACTGCATTGTATTATCACTGCCTTGATCATCAGCAACCTCAGTCCATTTGAATTTTGGTTAGATACTTTAGCCTGATAGTTCAAGCTATACCACACCTAAGCAGGTAATTAATACTATCTTTCGAGATATGTCTTTCCTTATTCCAAAGAAGTTTGCTTGCAGTTATTCAAGCAAAGGAGATTCCTTACAACTCCAGCAAATTTCCAAGCATTACAACACATACAAAAGAACTAGTGTATACTCCACAAATTATCACCACCCAAATTGCAGCCCTTATTGCTCAGATATTTAACTTTTAGAATCCTCCTACTTGCCAATCCTAAATTTAATGGCTTTACAAAGTCACATTTTCTGGCCATCTTCTAATAACCATTGTGCACACATGACAAAACCCTTTCCTTGATGACAACTTCAATACTATAGAAACTTCTGTTGCCACTTCAGGTCAACATGACCAGTCCAGATGGTGTTGTTTCTATGAGACTCAAACAGTGCATTCTCATATTAGTTCTTGTCTTGATCAAACTATTCAGTCTTTTGAAATACACACTAGCATATCCTATGGCCAAAGAGAGGCAAAACTTTCTAACCATTAGCCTATTCCTTCACTTTCACATCTCATGTATGATGAAATAAGTTTCTTTATCATTTTGTATCTCTCTCCATTTTAGTGTCCACCACTACAACATCTGTAGTGGTAGAGCAATTAGAGATCTACTTTCCTACATCATGTACAAGCAATCTCTTACTCTTGAACTTAGCATCAACAAAGCTTTCAACTGTAAGCATTAGAAATACCAAGCTAAGTTGGCTTCTTATGAGTTCCAATCAACTAATTATGTCTTAGACTGAATGTTTCCTATCAGATTGCTCTATCATTGTATCAATGGGGTATCTCTCTCTCATTCTATAAACTCCGGAAACCTCAGGGTTCTTCCTTATGCACAATTCCAATAGTGATTTGACAATGCATTTTCTAAAATGCAGTAACTATATTTATCAAAGAAAATATCTTGCAATAGTACACTCCTTTTAAATCGCTACAAATGCAAGATCTCACAATCTTTCTACAGCAATCATATTTTGTCATAACACTGCCAAAACTGCATCAGGCCAGAAAATACGTCCCTCTAATCAGCTGTTGACCCTTCGCAAAGCATAAACATGACCTACAATAGAGTACTGTTTTGCACACTGAAATCCTAGAATGCAGTATAATAAAGCAAAAGAAAAAAAAACCCTCCTACTGATTAGAAAAAACTCAGTTACTAAGATGGCCTTTCCATCTCTCTTACTTCTATAATGGCTTCTGCAATTCTAAACTAGCAAGCTACAAACTGATTCCACTCATAACCATCCAATTCTCCTGCCTCATCTCTACTTATCATCCCCCTTATTGTTGCACACCCACTAAACACTGCACTGTATCCTCCTTTAACACTTTCTGCCCATCTTTACTCCCACCATCACCACCACTCAGCCTTAAAACTGAACATTAATTATTATCAACCTCACAAATATTTAGGAGTTCAGTAAAATTCACAAGTATTCATCATCTTTCTTGACTAATTAAGAAAGAAAAGAAGTAAAAATTGCCTGACTAAAACACTAAAATATTTTGATATCATTTCAGTGATAGATAAAATTAACTTCATTTTTCTTACCTGCTCGTTGTTTGGAATTCTTAGACCGGAGACCATCAATCATGTATGGGAAAAGTTTACTACCGGGATAGACTTTACACACAGACTTTAAAATTCCTCGAACATTTTGACGAACATTATCTTTAGGATCACCAACCTATTTAACGAAAATACACAAGTAATGTAAACCTAAGAAAGAAAACATTTATATTATTTCAAGGATTATCTTTTTTTTTAAGGTATTAACTCTTTTGTTACCATATTTCTGTTGAAATACACTGCCTTCATTAAAATTTTGAAAATAATAGCTCCCATTATTAAGCCGATATTTAAGGCAGTAAGCTGGTAGAATCATTAGCATACCAAGCAAAACGCTTAGTGGCATTTCATCCATCTTTACGTTCTGAGTTCAAATTCCACTGAGGTCAATTCTGCCTTTCATCCCTTCAGGGTTAATAAAATAAGTACCAGTTGAACATAAGGGTCAGTATAAAAGATTTATAACGTCCCACCTACTAACTGGCCTTGTGCTTAAATCTGAAACCATTATTAAGCTGATACTTGGAACATAAAATTTTTATGAAAAATTTTAATTCAGATCTCTTTAAAACAAGGAATTTTGTATCAAAAGATCAGAGGCAGTTGATATCAAAAGGGTTATTATTGTCAAACAAAATAAAATGAAGTTATAATTTAAAATTTTTTTATATTGAAGTAAATGCTCTTTTCTTCAGCAATTAAAATTAAAATAATGAAAAAAAAAAAACTCCACAATGTCTTACTTTTTGTATCAAATAAGGAATAAACGAGACAGCCTCGATATCGTTCAAATGGTAATCTTCTTCTGCAAGAAGGTCGAAGACATTCTGGATATACTCTAAGGCTTTATTCAGCATGCTTGGATTTGTATCAAAGAACCGCAAAGTTAACCATTTTAAAATTAAGTCAAGATTGGAAATGGACTCTGGTTTTTGTGTGTCAAGGCACTGTAAATAAAATACAAAATATCTTAAATGAAAAGCAAGATGAAATTTACCAAAATAATATCAAGTCATCAGAGGAATTCTGTATAATTTAGAAACCTTCTCAAACGAAGGCCAATAAATTGATAAGAGCTAAGTTTTAAAATATGAATGAAATTAATTTATCATTTATTAATACAAATCATGCTTTCAACTGAGTTTAAATGTATGAGGTCATTGCAAATATTAGCTGCATATTCATTCAAAATCTTTGTCTCTTAGTCATCTAAGGGGCTTGGCAAATACCAGTAAGATTATGATTAGCTGAAGTCTAATAAAAACTAAACAAAACCTAAAGAATTAGCACAGTACATGCCAAAGATAATACTCATGCACTACTGCATGTAATTTTCAATCAATTAAATTCCTGAATTGTTACCTCTGCCATTCTTGCCCAAAATTAATTATTAAACTAATGATTTTGTTTTCTTCAATTTTGTAGAAATCAAGGAAGCCATCTGATCAGTCATGTAAAACCTACCCCTTCGACCCACATGTGCTGATAGGAACTGTGTTGTATGCACCCTTAACTCCAGTATTAACTGTAAGACCAAGAATGTAGTCTACAGCATGAAGTGCATGGAGGGGGATTGTAAGAACCATAATACAACACACATTGGAGAAACTTCTAGGAGTTTAACACAGAAACTAAATGAACAGTGGTGGGATTGTAATAGCAGGAAGCAGTCATCTATACTTCAGCATACCAAAGAACAACATGGGGCATACTGAACCAAATTAGCATCAATATCTTGTCTAGATACCCAAGGACTCGTTATTTCAATTAATTTGAATGAACAAAGATTGCAGTTCATCATGAAAAACAGGTTTATATCAACAAAGCATTAATCATTTTAGAAATGAGCTTGTGTTTTATAAGAAATATAATTAAATATCTAAAGAGTATTCCATCAACAAGCTACATTTCTGACACACTAGAATAAATAGTATTTAGACTGCAGCCATGTATACATGAATTAAGAAAATATATTCTTAAAAATATATTCTTCTTAGTTTTGAATATGACAGGATTAATGCCAACATCAAAGACAATCCCAAATGTGGATTGTGATGTAATGTTAAGAACATCAAAATTCAAAATTAATATTTAACTTAAGGTATTTTTCAGTTATTCCAATCCCAGAAAATTGTGCAGGTTACATAAAATAAATCAAAATATACCTTTGTCAAAGTTTCGATAGCTTTAATATGAGATTTGAAATCTGAATGAAATAATTGATCCATTAATGGTTTGCTAAAATTTTTCTCCATCTGGTTCCGTAACTGTTCGACAAACTCAGGTCGAGGCTCAGTAAAATTCCACTTTAGAACCTACAAAAACAATTTAATAAATACATTAAGGGATATTGCAATCAATGACACATCAAACAGTTTAGGAAATGCTACATGCTTAGGGTATTTTTCTTTAAAAATTATTTTCGTAATAGTTTATTATTTGTACTGCCTTTTGTTCAAGAAAAAAGCTATTTATATATAAGAATGTTTGTTGTTTTCTTTATACATTCAGGATAAATACAAATTGATGAAACGTTCATGTAGAAAATCTCCATCATGTCAACAAAATGGTTTGGTAGGATACAGTTTAAGGAGCTATCAATTCAACTGATTTGCTATTATAAGTAATAAGTTACAACTAATACCATCATAAGACTAATCATTTACATCATGTCAAAGTTGATACACAAGATGAATAAATTACATATATAACATCATCATTGTTTTAATATCCACTTTTCCATGGGTTAGATGGAATTCACTAAGGTAAATTTTCTACAGCCAACCCTCACCTGTTTCCAAGCAAGGTGATAATGAAACGGAAACAAACAACACCATTTGAAAGAGACTTTATTTACAAAGTATGAGCAAAATGCCAAAAAGCTCAGATATGCAAGTTGACAGCAAACAAAGGACACACTGCTTGTATTCTTTCTTTATAGAAAGACTACAGGCAGATTATCATTATATATACATATACCATTACACACACACACACTTCTTCGGTTTCTCTCTACCAATTTCATTCATACTATTAATCAACTCATGGCTATAGAACACTAACCAGAACAAATGATTTGTAAAGAGCCAACCTGAAACAAGTCTGCAATCTCTTGTATCTGCACTTGACTCAGCATGTGATGATTTTGGCTTGACCATCAACTTGAAAAAAACGGTTGTAATGTATCAACCTGCATGTGGTGCTGTTTGCAACTCCCCCTAAAAGTTTTGTTAAGGGTAAGCTACTTGAAGTTGTTGATTCTTTCATCTACCTTGGAAGCTCCATACAAAATGATGGAAATTTGGACACAGAAATATATCTGTGAATTCAAAGGGCAGCACAAACATTTGGTGGTTTGGAATCACATGTTTGGTGCCAACGACATATAAATAACAATACACACACACACACACACACACACACACACACACACACACATTCATTCATTTTGTATTAATTTCCACGGAAATGTATATAAAAATTTAATGTATACAAATATAAAAAATACATCTATAGCTGAATTCAACAGTTGAACTGGTACTTCTAGTTGTATACAAATTCAACTTACTTTTAAGAGCTTTTCATCTTTCATTCTTTGATCTTTGGAGACCCCAATCATCAAAGGTGGTGATACATCTTCCTCTTCTTTCTTCTTGCTACTTTTAGCAGAAGCCACTGCCTAGTATCAAATACCAAATATTGGAGACTCAGAAACTTATTTTTATCAGTTCAAGACGAGAAATTAAACAGTTTTCCAAAAATTTTACAACAACTAAATAATGAAATTGCAATTTTATATTTCAAGTAATTATGAAGTTTCTCCATTATTACATCATCATCCACAACATGATAAATATACATTGTTCTGTTAGTGCGAGGGGAAATATCAGGACATACGTAAGATATAAGGGCTTCAGAGAAACTAAAAGTATCTGACTTTTCTCATTCTATGAAAGGACACTTAATAGTAGAAATATGAAAAAAAAAAAAAAAAAGTTAAAGGAACGTTTAAGATAAAAGCCATAAAGGGATGTGGGCATTACTATTATCATCTCTGATAGCAACAGGCTTTCACAACCTGCCAATAAGATTAAAGCACACATCCACAGACACCTCACCACCAAAATAATAATAATAATAATATATAGTGTCAATTTAGCTTTGCTCATTAAGCCTAGATGACCAATATCACATTTCTGCCTGTGATAATTGCAGTTCATTAAAACTGATATAACAAGATTACTAATAGAATTAACATTCTTTCAAATTATACTGACAGCAACTTTGATTCAGTTTATGTATCAAGAGATTTTGAATTGTTTGAACTCATTAATCTAGGTATTTATCATCATCATCGTTTAACGTCCGCTTTCCATGCTAGCATGGGTTGGACGATTTGAATGAGGACTGGTGAAACCGGATGGCAACACCAGGCTCCAATCTAAATTTGGCAGAGTTTCTACAGCTGGATGCCCTTCCTAACGCCAACCACTGAGAGTGTAGTAGGTGCTTTTACGTGTGTATTTCTTAAATCTACTTCACTGGATTTTTTTTATAATAGACTCTTATATGATAATTTAAATCAGATATAAATATACACATAGTTGATTTCCATACCTAAATAAATAAATAACTTTTCCATTTTTTTTCTTTTTTTAATTTACCATTCATCAATCACAAGTGTTTTCTTCTATTCATTTGATCACATCAAGCATTTTTTAAACATTAAGCCTTTTTGAGAAGCTGAACTAGATTTTTAAATAATATTTGTTCTTGAATAGTGCTTAAAAAAATTGACAATATATCTACTGGACTCAAGCAGTAATATATCTTGAAATGTGGTATATAAAGTAATATGAATGGAAACATGAAAATATCCTTTGATCACACAGTTTCCTTTCTGCAAATGATATATAATTTCTTCATTCTTAGCCATCGTTCATCAGAACTGACTACAAAATAACATGTTGATTAACTAGATAACACTTATTTTGGGGTCTCTTCATGCATTAAAAAATAAATCTAACTTTAGTAAATAATTAAATGTTTGTAAGATAAATAAAATCACATTATTAACCTTGCCACGGCCGACACCAGTTGATTTTCCAGCCTTAGACTTTCCTTCTGGGGCAGTCTGAGGCCGGGCTGCTATTGGCGGCCCATCGGATTCATCATCATAGTCAACAGCTTCAGCTTTCACTGATGCTACAGGAGCTGCTTTTGGAACATTTGGGGCAGATTTCACAGCTTTAACTGGTTTTGCAGGCAAATTTGCACGGGCTTTTTCAAGAGTCTGTATCATTTGATCTTTGGATGCAAGCTGAAAAAAAAAATAGATAAGGAGAAAGATTATTAAAAAGAGATACAAAAAAAAAAGGGGGGATTTCGTCAAATTTAGACATGCAACGTATTCAACTAAGACTTTATTGAGAGAGAGAGAGAGAGAGAAAAAGAGAGTGTGTGTGTGTGTGTGTGTGTGTGTGTGTGTGTGTGTGTGTGTGTGTGTACGCATGTGCATGCTAAAGTAAAAGATCACAGCTGTGTGTCTGATTGTGTATAGGTACATATGAGAGAGAGAATGTGATTGAAAGAATATGTACAATACTGTTAGTGTGCATATGTGAGTTGGTGCATGCAATCATAAATATACATTTACATAACAGGTGATAAGAATATAGTAACTATATACCTTTGCCTTAGTAGCAGCTCTGAACATGCACTCATAGCCAACATGTATCATAAATGGCACAATGGATTCCTGAGCTTTCTTACGCACATCACCATTTCTATCTTCCAAGCAATTCAACAAAAGTGGTACACACAATTTCAATTCATTTGGAAGAGATTTCACATTGGGCAATTTTTCACTTAACCACCCAAGCAGCTGCAAAATAAGAGTCAGTCGTATTAGAAAAGAGAAAATATTTAGATTTTTGTATTTGGTTTGCAAGAATCTTAACATGAACTCAATGTTGAAACAGATTTTGTTGTATCTTGCAAGGGTCATTATGCAAGTAGACCAGGAGTAAAGAGGTCATGGATGATAACAAAAGGACTTTGTCAAACCTAACTGATTGACTGACCAAATGATTAATCAAACATTCAATTAGTTAATTGGGTTAAATGTTAATGAATTAACTAATAACAATAATAAAAGAAATGAAACACAACAAGTGCATGTTTATTATTGACCCTCCTGAGATACAACAAAAATATTTAAGAATGGTCAAAAAATTACTTAATTTTTTCATATATTTAATATTGTTCAGTTAAACTAATCTGGTCACTGGCAAATGTCATAATAAGCCAGAGTTTATTCCAGGTTTTGCAGTTCTGTTTTCATACCTTTCCTCATCAACAATGTTGGGTAATGAGTGAAAGAATATGATTTCAAATGCAAACAACTAAAATAGAGTTCTTCCAAAGGATCTCTGGAGTAACATTACTCAACAGGGTGTGTAGCTCAGAGAACAGAGAATCTCTCCAGGAAGAGAGGTCACAGCTCCAGTACCTACAATGTTGTAGGTAAGGATTGCAAGACAGATTCTTCAAGTCAAGTAGCAGGACACCTAAGAGTAGATCAAGAATGAGATGATAGAATAATATTCACAGTCTCAGGTGGTCATGCTTGAGAATCCAGCAGGAAAGTATAATGATGGTTGCACCAATAGGACTCTATGGAAGAGATGCCTGAGGACTACCTCCAGGACCTTCCCAAGAGTAGTAGGGGGAAAAATGGATAGAAGGATGGAAACCTAGATACTAATATCAAAAGTATTTAAAAAACAAGAATACCTCCATGCGCAGGTTTGGGTTTTCTATCTTCAGTGCATCAGAAAATGCTTCACATTCAACTAAGGCGTGTATGTTACAGTGCTCCACCCAAGCATTAAGAGCATTTACAGCAGCAGTCCTCAGATGTACCTAGAATCATCAAATCAATAGGTAAATAAAACATCTTAGAGAGAGAAAGAGAGAGCAGAAAATATTGATAAAACATAATAATTAGAAGCAATGTAGTGAATGAGATTCAAAAAGTGAAAGCATAAACTTGCCTTACTATCTCCAAAACAGCTAATTATGCCTGGCCCAATTGTACGGATATGTTGTTTGCAATGAGGACCAAGAGAAGTAGCCAAAGTTCCTAATATGCCCAATGTAGTTATTACCTGAAAAGTTCAAAACAGAAATCACGATAAAAAAAGCTATCCAGCCAAATTAGTTTCAAAACTTATATTCTATTTTATTTTCCATTTAATGCTGTGCCACATACTCGAGAATGACATATCTCAAATATGAATTCAACCATTAAAATGATGAAATGGTGTCTAATGAAGTCAGAGCTCCTGAGAAAACATAATACATAATGATTTCTTTCTACTGTAAGAGAAGAAAATTTAGTCAGTTAACTTCTCTTTAGAGTATGAATTTATGAACAAATTTTATCAGTTTGGAAGGGATCAGAAGTAAAGATGATCTTGGTAGAACTTGAACACAGAAACAGCAGGCATGAAACTTATGTCAAGAACTCAGAACTAAAGGCAACATATATAACTGATAGAGAATCTTTGTAACTATATATTATAATGAAAGATGAGATGAAACAATAGCAATACCTAATTTAATAGTAACTTTGCAGTTTTTGAACACTTACAATACAAATAAAATATTTTATGATTTGAATCTTAAAAAGTCAAGAAAATCTAAGATGACATAAACAAAAGACAACTATTTTCTGGAGTGAACTTTATTTCAGAATGTATAAAATAAGAAAAAAAAAAAAAAAT
>NC_068985.1:21460124-21461018 GCF_001194135.2 Octopus bimaculoides
AAAAAAAAAAAAAAAAATTCGGTTATATATTGAGTTAAATTGATATTCGCTTGAAAGACTAGCTTGCTAAAACATATCACAATTCTTCTTTATGGAAACATCTTTACAGTATGGATTATGATTATCTGTTGCCGCAGTTGCTTAGAGTAGTATGGATTAGAATTATCTGTTGATGTTGCTTTTAGTGGTATCTAGAATATCTATGAGAATATAGGATTCTCTGAAAAAAGAAGAAAAAACATTAAGTATGCAAAAGAGAATCTGAAAATAAAAGTACCAAAAAAAGTCTAAGCATTTGTGTATTTACCATATTTTTGTTAGAATCTCCAAGTCTGGCTTTTAAAGCTTCGGGTAACTGACCCAGATTAGGCAAAACAAATTTGTTTTCGTTCAAGATGACAGTGACTTTTTGAAGACCTTCATTGCGAATTTTCCAGTTCTTATCATCCATTTCAGCAAGAATTTCACTTGTTATTTTATCACTAAATAAAACAAACATATTTATGAAATTTCCTACTGAAAATTTGTAAGTGTTTGGATTATTTTTATTTTGAAAATAAGATTTCTGCCGACATTATCATTGTATAAAATAAGTTAGCAAGAAATCATAGGTAACAGAGTCTCTGGTAACAAATAGTAAGTCTCTACAAAAGTCTTCTGAGTGCATTTACTCTTTTACTTGTTTCAGTCATTTTGAATGTGGCCATGGTGGAGCACCGCCTTTAGTCAAGCAAATCGACCCCAGGACTTATTCTTTGTAAGCCTAGTACTTATTCTATCGGTCTCTTTTGCTGAACCGCTAGGTTATGGGGACGTAAACACACCAGCATCGGTTGTCAAGTGATGTTGGGGGGGACAAACACAGACACATAAACACACACACACATATATATA
>NC_068985.1:21461456-21465295 GCF_001194135.2 Octopus bimaculoides
ATATATATATACATATATATATACATATATATATACATATATATATACATATATATATACATATATATATACATATATATATACATATATATATACATATACATATATATATACATATATATACATATATATACATATATATACATATATATACATATATATACATATATATATATATATACATATATATACAACGGGCTTCTTGTAGTTTCCGTCTACCAAATCCACTTACAAGGCTTTGGTCGGCCTGAGGCTATAGTAGAAGACACTTGCCCAAGGTGCCACACAGTGGGACTGAACCTGGAACCATGTGGTTCGTAAGCAAGCTACTTACCACACAGTCACTCCTACGCCTAGAAAATGCATAGCATAAAATAAGTACAGCTTTTCCTGGCTTCATACCCATAATTGCTTTATCTACCAGGGTGCTGTCTATTCAGATAGCTGGTCCTTCTCCTGGATCAACATTTGGCAGGCTCTCCTCCTCCCATTCATTCTCCATGTTCAGCAGTCTTTCATAATGGCTTCTCCAAGCCTCTTTCTTTTCTAAATCATTAAAAGAAAGTTCACCATCATCCATGCGGACACATTTCTCTCCTGTGACATCACAATTTTCTCTCACACACTGTCTTGCAATCCAGCATACTTCAGTTCTTTGGTCCTCACGTCGCTGGACATTGGTAAACTTCTTCTCTGCTTCGCACTTGGTTATGTATACTTGTCGCCTCCCTTTTGGCTATCTGGTATGGCTCCCTGCTACCCCCACCCTTCCAGGCTTCCCAGGCCTGTTTCTTTGCTCTGGTGGCTTTGTCTACCGCATTATTCCACCACTACATTACTCGCGGTTTGGAAGGGACTTTGCACCATCCACAGACTTGGTCTGTGGCACTCAATAAGCTGTCTCATAAGAATTTCCAGCTACCTTCTATGTCTGAGGACTGTAGTTCCTCCTCCCTCTCATCAAATTTCTGGATGAGGATGTCCCTAAATCTCTGACCATATGAAGGGTTCTTTAGCTTCCAAATCCTTCTCTTCTGGATTGGTCTGCTCCTTAGCATCCTCCTGGTCTTGAGTTGAAAGTCGCTAATGACTAGTCTATGCTGGGGGGGGTGTATTCCTCACCTGGGAGGGTCCTTATATTTAAGAGCAACCCTGCGTCCCGCTGTCTGGTGAGGATGAAATCAATCTGGCTAGCAGATCCCCTCATTGATAGGTTATCAGGTGGCTGTCTGGCTTCCTGAACTTAGTGTTGCAGATTAAAAGGTTACATGCATCACAGAACTCCAGTAGCCTAGTTCCCTCATTGTTCCGGGAACCAATACCATGGCCCCCGTGTACACCAGTGAAGATACCAGATTTCCGCCCAACATGCCCATTAAAATCTCCAGCCGCAAAGATGAGGTCATTGCCACTCATCTTTGAGGTAGCCTGTAGAAGGGTGTTGATAAATAAAAGAAGTTAGAGTTGTTTTATTAAACCAGTCTAAATTCAAGATTATTTTAGAATTCAATTGAAACACATAAGCAGGTTGTGTGTTTTGGTTAGTAGCAAAAAGGTCAAGGAACAATTTTTTTATTGCAGAATAAACATACTAAATTGACTAAAATTTCAGTGCCTGAACAAAGCACTAAAAAAAGTTTTAAGATTAAGAAAAACTTGAATAATTTACCCAATATCCATACGAGGAATAAGATCTTCCACATTGATGCTTTCACTCCCATTATCGTTTTCATCACATGTATCCTCAGATTCCCCATTGGTAGTCTTTACTACAGCTCTTGTAGGAGCCGGTGGTTTTTCACTTTTAGCCTATGTCAAAGAAATTTATTAAATATACGTAAATGAATAAAACTTTTGTTGTTCTTGTGATAATGAAAAAAAAACAAATTATATTGAAAGTAATGTATACTAATATATACATCATTAAATTTACGTACATAAACGTTAGTAAAATGCTAATATCTGTTCTGTAAATTTTCTTCCTAAAGATTTCCTTACATCTAATTCAATCAGACAAAATACCAACCAATATTCATTTCTGAATATTTTACAAAAATGTAGGCACTTAATCATATTCATGTAAGCACGGGGAAAAAAACATAAAACAATGATGATGATGGTAGCATACCTTTTCAAATTCTGCATCAATTTGTTGTAGCAATGCAGGTTTTTCATTTTCATAAAACATACGTAAAGATGGTCCCATATACATATAGACAACACCTAGCAACTGAATGGCAGCAGTCCGGACAGCCTGCAAGAAAAAATATGCTAAAATGGTAATATTAACTCTAATAAATAGCAAGACTTAAAACATGCTGACAGCAAACAATTTCATTTCTTTAGAGTCAAAAATATCATAACACTTTATTGGTCCATATTTTAATTTCATTAGCAACAAAAGAAAAACAAATACTGGTATCAAAAATCAATATGAAACTATTATCTAAGTCAATTTAAAGTTTAATTGAATAAATGAAAATTTACCGGATTTGTTGCAGCTAAAGCTTTCTTTACATTTTCATTGACAGACTTGAAATTTACTCTGGAAAGAAAAGGAATATACCATCAAATAAACCAATAGCATGGTTAACAATATGGCAAACACCATTGCAAATGAACAAACTACACCTTCTGTCTCTGTCTGTATCTCTTTCTTGCTTGTTAACATAACTTGAACAAATTGGAGAAAAGAACGTTTACATGATTCCTTAAAAAGATATTTATGGCTGATACCTTTCCTACTGTCGACTGTGCAGTAATAAAGTAAAACTGGAACCTCCTCTCCAATTAGATAGACTTCAAAAAATACTGCAATATGCCCAAGAATAAAGCAAATCAACAACATCACTCACTGTCCATACTGGCATGGGTTGGACAGTTTGACAGGGATCAACAAGCCAGAAGGTTGTGCCGAGTTCCAATGAATTTTTTGGCATGATTTTCTACAGCTAAATGCCTTTCTTAATACAAACCGCTTTACAGAGGGTACTGGGTGCTTTTTGTGCAAATCTTTATGAAAATATTACAACCCATGATCTGCAGGACCAAACAAAATGTGATTTTCTAGCAAGAATCTCAAAGAACTTAACTAAAATTTGCTTCAAAACATTATTAAAAACAAAATTAGAATGGCAGTAACAATTATTCAAATATAGCCAATAAGTTGTATAAAATAAATGCTAACTAAAATAATAATGATTGCTTACAAACAGGTAAAATTTGATTTTATTTTTTATCAAAAGCACTGGTGCTGGTGCCACATAAAAAGCACTGGTGATAAAAAGCATCCAGTACACTCTGCAAGTGGTTGGCATTAGGAAGGGCATCAAGCTGTAAAAACAAAGCCAAAACAGACAATGGAACTTGGTGGGACTCCTGGCCTTGCCAGCTCCTGTCAAGCCATCTAATCCAAGCCAGCATGGAAAATAAATGTTAAATGCTGATTCGTGGCCTTTGCCAGTAAGACATCCGAGCGAGATCGTTGCCAGTGCCCCCTGGACTGGCTCCTGTGCAGGTGGCACGTAAAATACACCATTTCGAGCGTGGCCGTTGCCAGTACCCACCTGACTGGCCCTCGTGCCGGTGGCACGTAAAAGCACCCACTACACTCCCGGAGTGGTTGGCGTTAGGAAGGGCATCCAGCTGTAGAAACTCTGCCAAATCAGATTGGAGCCTGGTGCCGCCTCCTGGTCCACCAGTCCTCAGTCAAATCGTCCAACCCATGCTAGCATGGAAAGCAGACGTTAAATGACGATGATAATGATGATTTACTTTATACATTTATTTATTTTTTGGTAGAGGAGAAAGTCCACTCCCCATATCTGAACAGCAAGCTA
>NC_068985.1:21465539-21468949 GCF_001194135.2 Octopus bimaculoides
AACTCTTTTATAGCTTGAGAAAGCCAATTTAATGCTTCTGCGTGGTTCTTGGGATTCTTTTGAGCAAAGGCAGAATTAATCACCTGGAGAGATGAGAAAGAAAAAAAATTTCACAATTTTTTTGTTTTTTTAGATTACAAAATTTATGTAATAACAGATGCACAGAGATAGAAGGATGCTTTTTGGGAGTTACGGAATCAAAATTGTTCACATATTGTAACCAATAAAACATACGACTTCAAATTTTGGCACAAGGCCAGCATGTTTGGGAAAGGGGTAAGTTGATTACATCAACTTCAATGTTTAACTGGTACTTATTTTATCAACCCTGAAAGGATGAAAGGCAAAGTCGCCCTTGGCAGATTTTGAACTTAGAATGTAAAGACAGGCGAAATGGTGCTAAGCATTTTGCCGTGTACTAACGATTCTACCAGCTTGCTGCCTTAACTATATATTATATTAACATGCATAAAACAAAGCTAGTAATGTGATGTTAATAATGAACAAATATCTGTTGCTGATATTTCAATCAAAACAACAATTTCTCATAGCATGGTTAATAATCTAGAACAGCACTTCTTAAACAATGGGTCACAAAGTGAAATGCTGGGGGTCATGAAAATTAAATTCAAACACTTGAATTTCAGTTTATATGTTATTTCACAAATGCATATTTAATACCTGAGGCTGCAAAAAATCTCGTGATGAATAATGGGGTCATGAATGAAAAAAGTTTAAGAAGCGCTGATCTACAAGAAATATTGTAATTATTAGAAAATATAATATTGGTTTCAACTTTGGCAAAGGGCCAACAATTTTAGGGGAAGGGTAAGTCAGTTACATCAACCCCAGTATTCAACTGGTACTTATTATATTGACCCCCAAAAGGGATAAAAGGTGAAGTTAACCTCAGCAGAATTTGAACTCAGAATGTGAAGATGGATGAAATGCCACTAAGCATTTTGACCTGGGGCTAACAATTCTGTCAGCTCACCATTTTATGATAAGCAGACATAATATTAACAAAATAGGAGATTAGGCAGAAGTAAACAACATTACATCTATTTAGAAACATCTAGCTCAGTGCATCTTAAAGTGGATGGTACCAACCCCTAGGGGTGGTAGAAAAAAAATAGTTGCAGGGGGAGTGGGGAAATCTATACATCTGTACAGTTTTTTAGTCATTGACTCATGTAACATTATGAGAAACTGCTTCTTAACCACAAGCACAACAACAAAAACAACAATAACATGAACTTAGAAATGTGAATAACTAAATAAACAAAACAGGGAGGTGTTGTGGTAAGTAGTCACTGACTGTAAACAAGTATACGGAACCAAATTACTATGGCTTGACATTATGTGCATGTACACTAACAACCCTTTTGATACTAACCCATCTGGCACTGCTTCTGGTTTTATAATACAAATGTCCTGCTTTAAAGTGATCTACATTTATACCTGCCATCAAAGTTTCATGTTTCAGACACTAACTTAACAGTGACTAATTCATTTTAAATTCATCATTTTCAAAATTAACAGAAACAAAGGCAGTGTATTTCAACAGAAATACCGTAACAAAAGGGTTAAAAATGGATAGGTTGGGGGGCACTGAAAGAAAGGGATAATAAAAAAAAAAGAGGTAATAGTTAAAAAAAAGTTTGAGAAGAACTAATCTAGCTCAATAAGATCTTCTTAGCAAAATATAAGTAATTTAATTATTTTAAAACATACTGATAATTTGAATTTTTAACATATTTTGTAACCATGCCAGTTAATAACATTAAAATTAATCATCGTCATCGTTTAATGTCTGCTTTCCATGCTAGCATGGGTTGGATGGTTTGACTGAGGACTGGCAAGCCAGAAGGCTGCATCAGGCTCCAATCTGATCTGGCAAATTTTCTACAGTTGGATGCTCTTCCTACAATGCCAACCACTCCAAGAGTGTGGTGGGTGCTTTTTACATGCATGAGGTGAGGAGGTGACACACACAGTCAGGCGGCACTGGCATCAACTACACCTGAATGGTACTTTTTATGTGCCACCAGTACGGAAGCCAGTTAGAGGGCACTGGCATTGACCACACTTGAATGGTACGTTTTACATGCCACCAGCATGGGAGCCAGTCAGGCAGCACTAGCATCGACCATGCACAGGTGCCAGTCAGGTGGTATTGGCATCAGCCACGACAATGATTCTACTTGACTCAACAGGTCTTCTCAAGCACAGCATATTGCCCAACAATTGAAGGGTACTCTTAAATGAACCAGTTATATGAGACTGGCACAGGCCACGGCCATGATCTGAACATTAAATATTTGATATTCAGAATACTTGTATGTTTTATGTCAACCAATTTAGATAATACTTAACATACTCAATTAACAAGAAAAATATTACAATATTATCTTGGAAATCTTTTAATTACCAATTTTAGATGAGATTCCCAGATTTCATTCATTTGTTTCATAAAGATAGCAAGCTGGCAGAATCATTAGCGCATTAATGATTAATAGCATTTCTTCCAATACTACATTCTAAGTTCAAGTACTGTCAAAGTCAACTTTACCTCTAATTCTTTCAAGGTAAATAGGATAAAATATCAGCCACATACTGGGGTTGGTGTAATCAACTAGTTCCCTACGTCCACACAAATTTCCAGACCTTGTGCCAAAATTTGAAACCATTATTTTGTTTGATGATTATGTCTGTTCTACATGAAACTGCTGCACAAATCAGCAGTTCACTGCAAGTGTTAACCCAAGCTAAACTGCAATGTCTGCATAAAAGTTATTTTTCTAATATAGCATGAGTGAGATGATTTTAGAATAGAAATTGTTGATGTTTCCATGATACTTTTTTTTTTCATTTTTTTTTTAGCTAGATAACTTTCCAATGACCTATTCAGACATGAAACCTAAATCGAACTTATTGTCAGTGAAGCAGACTTGGTGCCTTACCAAGGAACATAACAATGGCTATAGACTGGGCTAGACTGGATTGAATTCATATCCCAGAACTTCACAGCTATTTTGCTTCATATTGTCAATTGATAATGTTTAAAGGAAAAAAATTTTCAATTTGAAAAATGTTTACCTCTTGACAAACGAAATCCAAGCTTATAGTTTCAGCTATAGAACTTAAAGTTTCTTTACAGGAATTACCAGTTTTCACATCACCAATTTTTTCAACCATACTCTCAAGACAGAAACCAGCAGAACATTTGGTAAAATTAGCTTTCTGAGCAAGAACCCCGATCAATTCTATTTTCAATCTCAATACCTGAAAAATGAATCCATAAAAATCAAAGATTTTATTAACAAAAACTTCTTTTAAATAGTATTTCAAATCTGTATCAATAATTTAGCAACTGTTTTATCATCTAGTGTGTGTGTGTGTGTGTGTGC
>NC_068985.1:21469028-21488489 GCF_001194135.2 Octopus bimaculoides
AATCTGTATCAATAATTTAGCAACTGTTTTATCATCTAGTGTGTGTGTGTGTGTGTGTGCTCGCGCGCGCATATAGTATTTCTAATCTGTATCAATAATTTAGCAACTGTTTTATCATCTGGTGTGTGTGTGTGTGTGTGTGTGTGTGCGTGCGCGCGCATATGCATGTGCTAAGTTTGTAATACATTCCTTGTTTCACACAAGATCTGAAGCTTAACTTTCAATGGTCTGATCCAAATAACTATAATGCAAAACGTTTTTTTTTTCTTTTCCTTCGACTTTATATATCCACATCTTCCAATTCAAAGCTTTTGTCATCTAGAATGTATGAACTATTTGCATAACATGCCCAAATTAGCACACTCATTTCTATGATATCACCTTTTCAGCACCCTTGATCTCAGCCTATTACATTGCATATCCAAAGATCCTGAATCAATTCCTTTTTCTCTACATATTTTATGACTTTTACTCCATAAGTTCTACATTCATACATGACTTCACTTCAATAAAAAAAATCCACCATTTTTACAAAGAGGACCACTTAACATCCACCTACTTTGAACACTGGCTAAGGAGATCATGAACTTCAGTTTGCATACACACTTTTAATCACACCAGTGCATGTAATATAACTTAAACTGTTATTCCTATGTAACATAACTTAAACTGTTATTCCTATGTAATATAACTGTTATTCCTATTTTTGGCACATTGAGTATTACTTTATCCCTCAAGTATCTTAGTCTTAACTATTTTCACCATCAAGTTCTTTAAGTCCTATCTGCTTTCTTTTAAACTTCTACAACTCCTATATTGATTCTACAATGAGAATCAGGTAAATGTTGATCAATATTTGTCATGGCAACAAGAGCTATTGATTGACATCTACGTAGTTCTCAAGGTAAAAGTGAAGCACTAGGCTGAGGAAGGCAGGCCTCAGTCAACACTGACCAACATATTGTATTTTTATTGACCAATGACAGACATGACACTACTTTTAGCAACTTCATACATGGCCTGGATAGTTTTCCAGACCAGGTTTCTCATAATCAATCAAACATTACAACTACATAATACAGTTAAAAGCTTTCAACAAAACAGGTTCAAGTTCAAAATCTTTACTTGTGACCAACTTAGGAACATAGAAACGCATCAAACATCAAACATTACCTGAAAATTACTGTCTTTTAGCCCTGGCTTTTTACATATTACACGTACAAACACCTGTGTTGGAATTTCTTCTTTTGCTAAACCTTTTACAAGCTGCAATAATAAAGATAATTGTTTTATTTAATGTATTTAACATACAAAACTTGTTCTGCATATAGATTTTTCATGAAAAACTAAAATTTAACAAAGAGATATTTAAATTTGATAGGCAACTGGATAATCACAGTTTCAACTCATTAGATCATGTCAAATTCATTACAGCTAAGAGACACAAATTCTTTCATTTGACTACAAACAACTATAAAGATTCTTGATAGAATCCCTAAACTAGAATGAAGTTGACTAAAATAAAAAGTAATACTCTGCTATTTGTAAATTTCATGTATGAAACCCCACTGGGGATTAAATGAAACACCAGACATAAAATACAAGTTTGTGATCAACCTAAAGCATGCTTTTATCACCCTCATAAACTTGAGGTTTTAATCCCAAATTTTTTTATTATAAAATGGAAAACTGCTGTAACTATGAAATGTTTCACTTGATATGATGATGATATTACTGATAGTTCCTGTTTTTCTTCTCTTTAGTCAAATGATATTGCTATATCCCTCATCTACTAGCATAAAGTTGCTCCCTTGGGGGTTTGTAATCCTGCAAACTGCATGATGACCTTATTAATGCTGGTGGCATAAAAAATGCACCCAATACATGAAGTAAAGTGCTTTGCATTAGAAAGGGTATTCATTCATAAAAACCATGCCAAAGCAGACATTGGAGCTTTTTGGATCCTGTCAAACAGTCCAATTCATGCCAGTATAATATATGAACATTAAACAATAATGATAGCTGAAGAAAATACCAAGGAAGGCAGCAACTGGAAACCTAACTTATTTGTATTAGAAACAAATATTTCATATTCAAAATTAAGCAGTATATATATGTGTATATATATATATATATATATATATATATATATATATACTGTTTAATTTTGAATATATCTCACCTAACAACATAACTGGATTGTGTTAAAGGAGACAAAAGAGTTAAAGATAAAATGACTGAATTAGCAATTAAAAGAAACAACTAATAGAAAAATAAGTCAATATTTCTCAATCTTTCAGCCCATTGGCTTCAACCTTTTTAATGTAGCTTTGCCTTGTTTATTCTTAGCAAAAAAATATTTTGTAAGTTAGCTTGCCAGTAGGCTTCCTTAATTCTAACAACCCTGTTAGAAACATGTCACAGTAGGTGGCTATAAATAAGCAATACAAGTCTAAATCAAAGTAGATTAGAAATTTGTTGCAAGATACAGAATGTTAACTGAGGAAAACCTGTTCATTTGAAACTATTTGCCTCATAAACTACAAACATGGCAATAATTAACAAAATTATAGTTAAATTCTTGAAACTAGACTAAAAGAAAAGTTCCTAGTCTGTCTATAAGCTTTCCAAATATTAAAAATACCTGCTAACCAAAATAGAAAAAAATCCATTAATGGTATTAAAATGATGTTAAGAAAAAATATTTTTGATCACATTTTTGAACTAAGAAAATCAATCATCTTAGTACCCACCACCACCACCACCACCACCATCTAAACAATAACGAATACTAAAAACTTCAACTGCCATTTGCTTTATTTCTACAACAGTTAACCTCTTGTAAAGTATACAAAAACAAATGATTTACAAATATAAGAAACTTTAAAAATGCAGAGACGAAAGCCTGAAATAAAATATTTCTTTAAACTTACATTTAGAAACTGTTCTATGCCTTGCAAACGTTCTTTCCAGTTGCTACTAGCAAGCTGGCCTAAAATTTCAGCTCCTAAGTGACTTTCAGCTTTTTCTTCAAAAACATCATCCTAGCAACAAATTTTAAAAGAAAAAAAAAATTTTTTTAACTCATATAAATATTTGATATATACTTTATAATACAAATAATACATTGTTGATATTTTGTTCAAATTTGAAACAATTTCAAATGTAAATTTATTCAAGACAATAAAACTTCACAAACATATGATTTAGTTTTCTTTTTGTTGTATTTTCCTGTAAACTATAGTAACAAATGACAGCCATCATGACAAAACACTTGGCACTCAACAAAGATACTACAGTGGTGAAATTCTTTAATGCAAGTAATGGTTGTACTGTAAAATTGATGAGTGACTTGTTTGTTTTTACTACTAAATTAAATTCCTCCTGTGAGAAAAGTTACCCAATACAGGACTAGCATTCTATCCAAAAGGTGTTGGGTGAAGGAGACTCACACCTATATAACAGCAAATAACCTTAAACACTGTAGCTAACTAAAATTTTAATTACTTTAAAAAATATAGACCAGCAAATTTATTTCTTCAGGTGCAGATATGGATATGTGATAAGAAGTTTGCTTCCCAACCACATGGTTCAGGGTTCAGTCTCACTGTGTGGCACCCTGGGCAAGTGTCTTCTACTATAGGCTCACACCAACCAAAGCCTTGTGAGTGGATATGGTAGATGGAAACTGACAGAAGCCCATTATGTTTGTTGCTGTGTGTGTTTGTGTGTGTGTTTATGTATATGTTTGTCCACCACCACCACTTGACAACCAGTGTTGGTGTGTTTATGTTCCAATTACTTTGCGGTTTGGCAAAAGAGACTGATAGAATAAGTACCAGGTTTCACAAAAAAAAAAAAGAATAGTGGTCAATTCAAGGTGGTGCCCCAGCATGGCTGCAATCTAATGAATGAAACAAGCAAAAGATATAAGATACTGCTTGAAATAAATAAGCAGAGGCAAGATTATCTACTTAAAGCATTTATTATTTTGATTCTTGTCTTCACTAAAAGTATTAGCAATCTCAGCTGAGTTTGTTAATCTCTGGTAGTATTTATTAGAGGTCATTAGAGGTCAAACTAAATCTGTAAAGAGCTGTTAAGAAAATAAAAACAAACACTTACTGATAACACTGCTTCCACAGGTTCTTCTTTGGAAGATCTGTCAGCAGCTGAGCCTTTTTTCGTTCCTTTCTTAGCCTTATAAAAAGAAAAACACAATAATATTAAAAAAATGTCTTTCAAATATTCTTTTTCTGTAGCATAAAATGAAGAGGATGATAGGTTTCATTGAAATTAGTCTTTGAAGTATATTACGACAAACTTCAAAATCAATTAAGATAATCTTCTCTGTGTATGCCTATCTAACCCTTTAGTATTCAGATTATTTGGTGACCGTGTCAGTGCAGGTACCACTTAAAAACATCCAGTCCACACTGTAAAGTGGTTGGTGTTCAGAAGGGCATCCAGCTGAGAAACCCTTGCCAAAACTGACATTCCAGTGCTTGTGCCATGTAAAAAGCACTTCTCACCTCGCCTGTGCCATGCAAAAGACACTAAATCCACTCTGCCAAAACAGTTACAGAAGCCTGGTGCAGGCTTCGGCCTGGCTGACTCTTGTGGTACTGTCCCACTCATGGAAGGCACGGCAGGCAGACATTAAACAATGATGATGATGATGATTACTTGGTCAATGTAATGTTTATTTAGTCATATTGCTTTGAATTAATCATGCATTATCATTAGCTTCAAGATTTTGATGACTGATTGTTTATTTTTAGAATGACATAGTAGGACAGGTTTGAGAAGTCATACCTAGCTACTTTGACCATAATATGGGTAGAATATTTGGCCCAAATATGGCTAGTTTAAATGCTATGGGATTAAACCTCCCACCACCCCAAAAAACCACAAGTTTTCAGTCAAAATACTGTCCTACTAGTGTAACTGTATTAATAAGACACTAGGTGGCAGGTATGGTTGATGGTGTAGTCTGAATTACACAAATACATACGCATTGTCTGTTTATATTATTTGACTGGTATTTGTGGTGTTGGGGTGGGAACAGCTGCCCTATAGAATGAATATTAGTTTAACTCTTATTTCACAATTTCTTGCTTTTATTTTCTGCGCAAAACTCAAACAACAACTATGTTTTCAGCCAACAAGGAATCTTCAACATCAGTAATTTCCAATCCCACCCTCTTGTCATTTACCCTTTAGTTTGTTGCATTTTGCCAGTTACCCCTTTACTTCCATGAAAAAATATACACTAAATAATCTTAATTAAAACCTCATGTGACTACCAGCACACTCTCTTTACAATATCATATTAGGGCTAATATTCAAGTGAAATATTTAATTTTAATTTGTAATGCCACACCTTAATTTTATTTATAGAACTCAAAGGAAACAACAGGGAATAGGAAACTAGGGGAAAGTAACATTTCTGATGAGAGAAAAATTAAAGAAAATATAAGAACAGCATACTTACATCTGCTGAGCGAGATTTTGAAGATGCTGGGGCAGTACGTGGCCGATCAGAGCCAGGCTAAGGAAGAAATAAAAAGAGGAAATAATTAGAAATTGAAAATTTCTTTGTCTTTTTTTCACCACAGTTCTACAACAGAAGTTTGCTTTTTCTCATCTTCCTTCTAAGATTGCAAATTTCTTGAGTATCCATAAAATCAAAAGAAAGAGTGTTTGTGAATTTCCATAATATTATTAACTGCAAGGCCTTCAAGGTGGTGCCCAAACATGGCTGCAGTCTAATGACTGAAACCAAGTAAAAGATAAAAATTAAAGCATTAAATTCAATATTTAAATTCACCTTTTTTTGTTGGGCAACAGGTTTTGAACTAGTCACAGCTTTAGAAGTTGCTGCTGCTGCTGTTGTTGTTGTTACAGCAGAAGGCTGTGACTGAGTATTGCGGGGTTGACCATTGGGTAACAACAACACTGCTTTCTCTGCACATTCTTTTATCTGAAAATATATCAATTTATAAATATCACATAAGCTATAAATGTATTACTAATTATGTACTCTGAAATTACTTAAATAATAAAATATGGTATCAAAGATCTAAAATATGATTATTTAATATCTTCTCTCTTACAGTGAAACAAACATTATTTTGCCAGTTATCAGGTGATATACATTATAAACACTGAACATGTTGAATCTAAAGCACTTAATGGGTCCAGTGTTTGTAATAGAATGGTGGCTTGTGTGCCTCAATGACACTGAGAGCTATACCAGCAGAGGACAAGCTCCTGATAGGACTGGACCGGTCAAAGGATACAAGCCTAACTAATATGGACCACCTCTTCCCAGAAGTAAAAATGGGTTTGTGCAGGCCAACTCCCCTACCTAGAAAAAAGTTAAGTTACAGAAGCATTGATAACAATTCAAAATCACTGAGATCTGGGAGAGGAAGGCCTTCACTCAGGGAAAATAAACCAGAGTGAATAACAATAGAGAAAAGTTGCTAATGGGCTATGATCTATAGGGGGGTGAAGGGCTTAAGTTAATTAGGTTGAATTTAAAGCCTGACAAACCTTCTGCTGCTTAATGTTGTCTACATCAGTTATAAACGGCATTATATTTTTCTCTCCCACTAGTTGCATTGCAGTTCCAAGGGCTTCGAAAGATGATTCTCGTACTTCTGGGACAGGATCATTAATAGTCTGATAAAAGAAGTAAATTAAGAAAAAGAATAAGCCAAAAGTAATGTACAAGCTCTTTTTTTTTTTTTAACACTTAAAATAAAATATTAAATGAAATAAAAACAATGAGAATGAGAAAAATCTATCAACAAATGAAGACACTGCTCTATTCTCATATAGTGATATTCTAAATTATTCACTATTCTTCAGTTAGTTCAAAATTCCAACATATATTTCCGTAACTGAGTGACTAAGAATTTTTTATCTCTAACCAACGTAAAGCAGAGCACCAGTGATGAGATATAAATTCACAATTCTTCTGCCAAAAGAATAGCAACTAACCTCAGTTGTTTCAAATCTTTGAGAAAGCATTAGAACATATACAAGAAAGTCAATACAGATTATAAACATGTTTGGATATTTCCAAAAAAAAAAAAAAAATTATGAGCCTACAGGTAAATTTAAAGCACAGAAGCTAATTCAATGTAACTTTGCATCTAGCAAGACTAATTACATAAATATCAGACAAATTTAATGAAGGAGATGAAACAATTCAGTTATGGGATTTGAACTGAACATTTAATTTAGAATTTTGATGATTCAAACAAAATTTCATCCTGCTTCAGAACTTAATACAGTAATATATCTGTATTAAGTGTAGAAGAAAGACTTCTACACTCTCAGATGACTATCAACAGAAAAACTGACCAGCTGTAAAAATACTACTACTTGAAAAAAAAAAATTTATCTATAAATGATTTTTCTCTTTTTGTTACTCAGACAAAATGCAATATATGTTAATTCTTTTATTATTTTTTTTCACAAAACTTTTTAACATTAAAATATAAACTGTATTGCATGCAATTTTACACAGTCATAAAGAAGAAATGATCTCAAGATTAATATAATCCAAATTCTTCAGCATCAGATATAAGTCATTTAGTAATGTATAATTACTACAATAAAGTAACAGGCACTCCGATTTTCTAGGTCAAGACCTGCTAATCTAAAATCTCAGATGTTAAATTTAACTACATATTTAGTTTGTAGACTGTTAGCACCAACTAGAACTAAATTGACTTAGTCTAGAATAAAGCATAAATTTTCTAGTCAATGTATTGAGAATCAAAATTTAAGCAAATAGATGTTACCTTTACAAGAGCTACACAGTAGACCTTAAGAATTTTCTTAGGCAGTGCATTAGGGACGGCTTTTGCAATTGAACGAGCTAAGAAACTGGCAGTCTCAGTTCGAATTGATGGATTTTTATTCTCAAGAGCAGCTACAGCATCCTCCATAATTAATTCAAAATTCATCTGAAAATATCAAATTCACAAATATAAATTAAATGAATACATTATTTGAGTATACATTGTACAGGAACATAGAGTATCAAAAAGAGATACAAATACGATTGTATTTGTTTGTATACGTTTTGTATGCACACCAATGCTTTCTCTAAATATAAACATGAACTTGCTGTTGAATACCTAACCATCAAATATTTACTGAACTAAGATTATTATACATTTATTTCAATACTATTTAACAGATAAATGAAAAGAATTAACCAGTAACTTTAATTATTGCGTATCAAAAGCTTTGTATCACAGCTATTCTATAAAACAGTTCAGATAAAAACCTGAAAGAGAAATGAATAAAAAAAACTTTCTTTCAGACAAAATCTTATTTGAATAAAAATGATTATCCACATAGTTTTTCCTTTCCAATACCAATTCACCCCTGGTCCCCCACATTTCCAACTCATCTAATTCAATTTTTAAATTGAAATATCAACTAATACTGTTTAATATAAATAACACCTGATTTCAGCTTTAAAATCTTAACACAGTTTATGTATGAGCTTTTTTTTTTAAAGTTGTATTCCAAATACTACCTCAATGTACCAAGACATTTTAAAAAATTTTTGGCACAATGCCAGCAAAAGCTCAGTGGAATCAATGGTAAGGATTTAAATGATTCAAAGAGATGGTGGTGTATTGAATTATATATGTAGAACATTGTTAATAAATTGAAATTAATCTCTTAGAGGAAAAAAAGAAAATAAACCTAATGGCATTTGATAGCAATTCTCAAAGAAAACCGGAAAACAATTTCAAGAAATTAAGGATCAATTACAAAAAAAAAGAATATTTCTATAACGTTAGATTAATCAATATCAGATGAGTGGAATTTGGTAGAAGAAAACTATGCAGAAGCTTCTTTTGTGTGTGTGTGTATAACTATCTCTTTATGTTTTATGTATCTTTCTGCTCAATAAATAGAGATTAATAACTAAGTAACATAAGGGTCAATATTACTAGACTAGACCATCAAAGGTAGTGCCCTAGCTTGGTCTCAGGTTGATGACTGAACAAAATAATACTTACACATTGAAATACTGCATCAATTGCTTCTCTTAAGGCAACAACAACCGTGAGTTTCTTTTCTTTAAATTTATCCAGAAGTACTCCAAAACACTTCAAACAAAAATATATTCTTTATTGAAGTTTTGCTTGAATTTTGAACACTGAATATCTTATTTAAATCAGGCATAGGCAACTTTTTTCAAGAAATGGGCCGCATGAGCCATGGTTCAATACCAGGTGGGCTGCACTACTAAAATTATTCAAGATAATTTTTTGCTAGCTACCATGCAGAAAGTCCTGCAGACCATAGTTTGCCCATGACTGATTTAAATATTTAATTAAATATACAACTCATAAAATATAAATTTATTTATAATATCTTCCTCTGTGATTCTATTGGTCAAGATTTCATTTTCAGTTTAAAATAATATAATGCTTTCATGATTTTAAAATAACTGGAAAATCAGTTATTTAGGAAGTTTATCAAAAGCATTACTAAAATAACAAAAGAATTTAAAAACTAGAAACAAAAATGATACAATCATAATTTTAAAATTTTACAACATTTATATTAGAAACTTAAATACTTAGTTTCAACAAATATTTAATGAATGAGTAAATCTAAAATGTATGAAGTCACAGTAAGGTGTTCATTTAGCTGAGAAGAGAATTGAAAGAACAAAAATAAAATTACCAAACAAAACTTACCATATTTGCATGTGGCTTAAATTCTTTACGTAATCCGAGTGCAATCCCAGCTAAAATTTTTCCTCCCAATGCCACAAGCATAACGTTAGTATCTTTTCCAATAACCTGTAGTAAAAAAGTAAATTGGTAATAAAGGAAAAAAGGCCCATAGTTTATTTGAAGAAAGCTGTTTCCTTCTGAACTATCACTGAGTATATTCCATCATAGCCCCAACACTAGAGAGGCTGCTTTGCATCCCATAAGACTCAAGAGTTCCCATATGCCAGGATGTTTTCATCTGCTGTGACATGAAACAAGACATGAAATAACAAAGAAATCAACAAGAATAACTTAGACAGGTGGGTAGAGGGAGTAAGAGCAAAATGGCAGGAACAGAGTGATGGGAGTGAAAAGGTGTAAGAGGAAGAGACAGTGATAGATTGCAATAGAGGTAGACAAGACTGAGTGATGGAGTGTATTATGCTCAAATAATTTTTATAATCAATGCATTCTTTATATACAGGCTTTGTGGTCAGTGAGAGAAGTAGAGTGATAACAATGATGGTAGAGGAGGACTGAATATGAATTTGTCCAATAGCATCTCTCATTACAAGGGCAACATGGTATCGTGAATGAGATACAGAGTGTCAGAGAGATAAGAAAGTCAGACAGATTCAGTGCCATTCCTACTTACACAGGCAGATTACAGTGAGTAGACCTATTGCCATCCTTAGCTAAACCAGCAGCAGAGTATAGAGGATTGAAGGTAGAGTGAATGATAGAAAGAGAGAGAATGAGGAAGGAAAATATTAATGGGAAAATGTTTACAAGCTCTTAAAAACGAAGAACATCACAATTTCAAGGTTTACTAAGATAAAATACAATCAGTGGGAAAGTAACTTTTCACAAACACAATAATATTCATTTATTACCAACCAAATCTTTAATAAATTCAAAAAAAGAAAAAAAATATATATAGAAGACAGTTTTATTTCATATTTAAGTTAATAGAAAATAATGTGTTTGTTGTCTTTGGTGTCTCCCACCCCAGATAGCTATTTTTAAAGTAATTTTCAATTTCTCCAAACAGACCAATCTACCAATTACTTTTTGATACCTGTTCATATGTATTGATATTTTTTAAAACCTGTTTGTATGCATTATATTCTATGCTTGAAATAATGTAAGAATAGAAATGGTTGAGTTGGGTCTAGTTTCAGTTTTCTTTAGCTAATCCTCATAACTACAGTATAAGAAAAGTTGCTGAGACCCCCTTCGGTCATGACTGACCATGGGATTGCACCTAGAAAGTTCCCTTCCAAGGTACAAGTCCGGGAAAGGTTGTTTATGGAAGACCAGCAGTCACCCATGCATATCGGCCTCCCCTCTCCATGCCACCAGTGTTATCCAAGGGAAAGGCAAAGGCTGATACAGCTTGGCACCTGTGACGTCGCAACTCATTTCTACAGCTGAGTGAACTGGAGCAATGTGAAATAAAGTGTCTTGTTCAAGAACACAACATGCAGCCCGGTCCAGGATTCGAACTCACAACCTCGCGATCGTAAGCTCGACGCTCTAACCACTGAGCCATGAAAAAGAAAAGTAGAGAATATATTTATTACCACTCCCTCATCCTCTCCTTTCTTGTTACCACTTTATATCTGAAGTGTTTGGCATGATAAAAGACATCTAGTAACAAAACCTTCATTCTAAATAGCTGGCTATGGAGCCTCTAGGTAACTGCTCAACTTGCCAGAAATAAAAGCCATTTCCATCAAATCACACATTAACATCTTAGAAAATGTGGTCCTAAATATGTTCCCTGAGGAAAAAAAAACAGGATGGTCACAGCTAGATTGGAAAATAAAAAAAATTAAACGTAGGATGGTCATGGCTTTTGAGAATATGTCTTCCCAATCAAGCCTGGCCTAAAGCTAAACAACAACCACTTTCAGTCTACTTATACTTTGCTACAAAAACCTAAATACTCATCTGCTAGATAATAGTGATAATGATGGAGATTAGTTAGCTTCGTTGTGGTGGTGGTTGTGGTGGTGGTGGTGGTGGCGGCGGCGGTGTTGGTGGTGGCAAGCATAATTCAGAGAAACAGATATATTTTTAATAGCGGGAGGGAACTCTTCTAATAAACAAAACTGATAATCAAACGTTAGGAAGTAGCTAATTAAACAGAAAACTCACTCGTAAAGATGCTGGGATTGATTTTTTAAAAATAAGCTAAGTTCACTGAGATGAGTAGACTTGTTGTATAATGGGATAAAGGAATAGAAATATAGGTGCAGGCGTGGTAGTGTGGTAAGAAGTTTGCTTCCCAACCACATGGTTCCAGGCTCAGTCCCACTGTGTGGCACCTTGGGCAAGTGCCTTCAATTATAGCCTTGGGCTAACCAAAGCTTTGTGAGTGGATTTAGTAGACGGCAACTCAAAGGAGCCTATCGTATATATAGGTGTGTGACTTTGTGGCTGTTTCTGTCCTTCCATCAGAACTTGACAACTGGTGCTGGTGTGTTTATGTCCCCATAACCTGGCAGCTTGGCAAAAGAGGCTGATAGAATAAGTACTAGGCTTTTAAAAAAAAAAATCCTGGGGTCAATTTGTTCGACAAAGGCAGTACCCCAGCATGGCCGCAGTCAAATAACTGAGACAAGATAAACGATATTTATTTAGTAAAAAATAAATAAATAAAAATTGTGACATCTTTTCAGAAGCTGTAAGAAACTATGTTGGAATCTCTATCTCATCCGTATTTTACTTTTTGTATATTTACTTATATCAATACTGACGGTTAGTCTGAACTCTATACTGAGAACATATTAAAGTATTTAATATAATTACATTCATACTTCCTTCCACCACCACACACCATCTGTCTTAATACTGAGAACTTACCTTGATTACACTCTTTATCAAAGGCTGATAATCTCCAGGTTCTAGTTTGAGATTACTTGCTAATTTCAGCAGTGCATCCAAAGCTTCCTTACGTTCCTGCCATTTCTTAGCTTCCTGTTTGATAAGATTAGGAAAAATATTTTTTTAAAACTCAACTTGAAATTATTAAAAAAAAAAAATCTTATCTATTACAGGAAGGAAATTAAAATGAAACTGTATCAAATCGTATCACTTGTTAAAATATATTATTCATGTGAAGTTTTAAAATAACTACTAATGTTTAAAGGAGACATGCTTTTCATCACATTTCACAAATTTTAAAATCCTTCTGAAACAATTTATCATAGTTGTTTGTGGCTGGCTTCATTTCAAAACAAAAAGTTTACTCAAAAATAGTGAAGACATGAAATTATAAAATCATATGTACCACTCACAAATTAAAGAAACAAATATTTCAAGTAGGAATTCATATTAGATTCATAAAAATAACTGTCTGGTAGCCAAAACAAAACACTCAAAAGATATGATACATAAGTGATATTAGCTTTTTAGTAATTAAATGCAACTTAGCCATTTTGAGATTACTTGGTAAAACAATATAAATTAATGTGAAATTTGAATGAGATTTTAATTTATATTAAAGTACAGTTTCAAGCAGGCCTGTATCAAAAGGGTTAAGGTCTGGTATATTAAATTACTGGCAATTTTACACAATATTTGGTAACAAGCTGCATTCATTAACCATTCTGTTAAAGCTTTTCTAGTATCAGTCATTTGAAACCAAAACAATTTTGTTAAACAAATATCAGTAACTAAGTTTTAAATATCTTAGCAATATAATACTGAGTTTACAATGTTGTTAAACATAAGAAACAAAAACAAAATGTTCATGTTGTTTCTATTAACTTCAACATAGAAAAAGTTCACACTTCTACAAATCAATTCATTATCTCAGCTTTCTTTTAATGATGAACCACTTATGAATATAATCAGAATATAGAGGTATAGTTGTTAGATTACAGTAAGAATGTTCAGATTCTCCTTATAGCTCACAGCAAAGTTTTCAAAATAGGTGCAGGTGTGGCTGTGTGGTAAAAAGTTTGCTTCCCGACCACATAATTCCTGGTTCAGTCCAACTGTGTGGCACCTTGGTAAAGGATCTTCTATAGCTTCAGGCTATATTAGAAGACAAGAAGCCTTGCGAGTGGATTTGATAGACAGAAACTGAAGGCAGCCTGTCGTGTGTGTGTGTGTGTGTGTGTGTGTGTGTGTGTGTGTGTGTGTGTGTGTGTGTGTGTGTGTCAGTGTCCTACCAACACTTGACAACCAGTGTTGGTTTGTTTATGTCCCAGTAACTTAGTGGTTCAGCAAAAGTGACCGATGGAATAAGTACCAGTCTTTAAAATTAAAATGTACTGAGTCAATTCATTTGACTAAAAATTCTTCAAGGCGGTGCCCCAACCTGGCCTCACTTTAATGACTGAAACAAGTAAAAGATAAGAGAAAAACTAAAAGACAATCATTTTTAGATAAATAGGAAACTTACAATTTGTTCATAATAGTTTTTGGGTAACATTGCTAAGATATTGACAGGTTCCATCAGGTCATATGGATCCACCTCTTCTACAAGAGCAGCACCTGAAAATGAATGAGGGAACAAATTAAGTAAACTGAGTGTTACATGTTGCTTGATAATATAGCAGACACAGTTGGAAGTAAAGAACCTGTGGAATGGTGGTCATAGGATTAAATTCTCAGCTACAACTTCTCAGAGATGTATTTAAGAAATTTGATTTCGTATAAGGAATGAAAATTGGTAAACCCTAAATAAATATATGTATTGAACAGCTTCCAAATTTCTAAGCCAGGATTCGAAATTGAATCCACATTTTCATACAAGTTCACTTTTTGTTCTTGCTTTTTGCACTAAGAAATTTATGAGAATTAACTGTGATCTATAACTTTTTCGAGTCAATTATGGATCAGGGTTGATTAGAGAGGAAAAATCCTTTGTCTAACCTAACTTAATTTAGTTACAAAAAATATAAACGCACAACCAAAATTCAGTTCTACCTCTTTGATCCCTTGGTCTCTAGTCAGAGAGCATCTGTTTCTCACTTCACATATGGCTCATCATCGTCTAACAACACAGCTCTGACTCCTATTTGTCTAGACTTTCTTTTACTCTTTCTCTCTCTAATAGTTTCTCACAGATGAAGCAAACTGCCATACAGAATGGACTCATCATCATCACCATCATCGTTTTACATCCGCTTTCCATGCTGGCATGGGTTGGGCAGTTTGACTGAGGACTGGTGAGCCAGAGGCTGCACCAGAACCATTTCAACTAGCAATTAATATTTTTCTTCTCTCGTTTATTCAGTGTGTATTATCATTACACATGATGTTATAAGTGGTGACCTCCAATGTTTATAAACTGTTAAAATTGGATCTTACACTTGATCATTATATATATATATATATATATATATATATTAAACATTAAAAAATACCACAAAATCTTAACTAAGCAAGCCTCCTTACCAGAAGCATCTCCATCTCCACAGGGAGCAGCAGAGGCTGCCTGTTCTAGCTTAGCTTTGAGATCCTGTTGTGATCTCAGAAAACGAGTTTGAATAGGTCTTTCAGCAGGTAGCTTTTCAAATTCAGCTTCAAATTCTTGGACCTGTTTGAATGCAGAAAGGATATTCATTTAAAATCATTAAATATATAGTTAACTTTCTAAAAATTATATATTCTAAAAAATACTTTTATTTATTTTGTTCTTTACCAATTTTAGAGAAATGTTTCAATTTAAAATTAAGTTTATCTAACATTCATCATCATCACCATCATCATTTAACGTCTGCTTTCCATGCTAGCATGGGTTGGACGATTTGACTGAGGGCTGGTGAGCCAGATGGCTACAAAAATAATCACCCACACATTTCACTTCAAATTCGATTTTACTTGTCAAAAATGTAGAAGATTTGGACTATAATTATTATAATATTCAGAAACCAAATATAGCATATATTGTTTTATCCTTCCCAATGCCCATATTTTCTGAAAACACACATTTAAAAGAACTACAATTGTATAAAATACTGGAAGTACACTACTTAAAATATAAACTAATATTACCTGAATTGGGTTGAAATTGGTAAATTGTGATTTAATAGCAGCACCAATCCATCTGTAGATTTCAATAACTAATTGCTTAGTTTCATCACGAACTGTTTTGTCACGGTCTTCTAATAGTTTTGCTAATACTTTAATTATAGGTTTCACTTGAATAACTTTTGAACCATATTCTCTGTAATGTAATATTTTCAAAACATATTCTTAATAATGAAAAAATTCTGAAAGAATTTATAATAAAAATATTAGTTTAATCCTTTAGCATTAAGATTACTCTGTTAAATGTAACATTTATTTATTATTATTTTAAATTCATCATGCATTATCTTGTAGCTTCAAGATTTCAATGATATGATTATTTATCTTTAGAATGACATTGTAGGGTAGGTGTAAGAGGCCAAATCTAGCCAGTTTGAATGAAAAACAGCTAAAACATTCAGGCCAAATATGGCTTGTTTAAATGCTAAAAGGTTAAAAGACAAGTAATCTATTTTATAATAAAATAAAAATTTTTGTCACAATAGCAAAAAGCATCAGCAAGTATTTTCATTGCTTTGTTTTTAAGACTGCTTTTCGATGCTAGCACAGGTTAGACAAATATATCATTGAAACGATGTTTTACAACCAAAAGCTCTTCCTATCACTAACCCATGTCTGTATTACATGTGAAGTAAACCTTACTTCAAACATCTTCAAAGATGCAAAACCAGCAAAAAACCTGCTAACAGAAGAAATGACAGAAACACTTCTGCTTATAGCGGAGTGAATTTTTAAGCACAAATGTAAACAGAGAGATGTATGTGTGTACACACACACGACAGGCTTCTTTCTGTTTCCATCAACCAAATTCACTTGCACATCAGCCTGAGCTATAATAAAAGACACTTGGCCAAGGTACCACACAGTAGAACTGAACCTGAAACCAGATGGTTGGGAAACAAACTTCTTAACCACACAGCCATGCTGCACCTGCAATATCTTTCAGTCACACGGAATCCAATAATGTGAATATTTCTCAAATTAGAATGCTCTACTAAACTCAGATATGTTTATTTTCATATAAGAAGCTAAGACATAAATTACATATCTGCTAATGAAAGGTTTGTAATATCTTACCTTAAAGCTCGAGTGAGAGCCATTACAGAGCCCACAACTATTTTAGGCTGTTTGTATTCCACACCTTTCAAGAGTTCTTCCTGTGAAAAGAGAGAAAAAAAGATATAAATATAAATCTTAGGAAAATACACACACACAGAAGAAAAGCATGAAGAGATAAAATGGAACAAAAAATAACCTGTTTCTTTTGAAACAGAGTATTATCCAAAAGGGAAATTATCATAAGAGAAAATGAAACAGGCCACAAAATATTGCAATATGTCATAACATTCCTGCAATCATTGAGAATGATATAACAAAAAAATATTAATGGATTTCTTTTGAATGTATAAGAGAGTCGTTTTTATTTATAAGCGCAGGAGTGGTTGTGTGGTAAGATGCTTGTTTCCCAACCACATGATTCTGGGTTCAGTCCCACTGTATGGCACCTTGAGCAAGTGTCTTCTACTATAGCCTCAGGCTGACCAAAGCCTTGTGAGTGGATTTGGCAGATGGAAACTGAAAGAAGCCTGTCTTTATATATATATATATATATATATATATATATATATATATATATGGTGCCCCAGCATGGCCACAGCTCATGAGCTGAAACTAGATAAAATGAAAAATGAAAATATATCAGTGTGTTTACATCCCTGTAACCTAGCGGTTCAGCAAAAAAGACCAACAGAATAAGTACCAGGCTTAAAAAATAAGTACTGGGGTCGATTCATTCAACTAAAAATTCAAGTGGTGCTCCAGCATGGCCACATTCTAATGACTGAAACAGGTAAAAGATAAAAGGTATATGTTCTGCAGAAATGAAAATATATGCAGAAAAAATTTCGTAAACCTAACTTAACTCCTGTCAACAATTGTCTAACACTGCTGAAGTCCTCAAAATTTTATCTACAGCTAGATTATTTTCAGTTTCAGGATTACCTGAATTATTCATCATCTTGTCTGATTTCAATATAATTTAAACAGATTTGCATTTGCAATTTAATTAAGAGACTTTGTAACAATATTGAGCCAATAAAAATTCATAACAACAATGTTTTGAACAACAGACATTCATATAGTCACAACAATATTTATACCATTTTCAATCTAGTTTGTGTACTACAGGAGGAACAGAGATACAGTTGTAAAACAGTTTCTCCAAAACTTTTTCATCCATGAACTTTGGTAAAAAGGAATGTTCTTTTCCCATCTTGCAAGTTACTTGATCTCACTAGTGACGGTAACATGAAAAATGCACTGAATATACACTGTAAAGTAGTTGGCAGTAGGAAGGGCATCCAGTCATAGGAACCATGCCAAAGCTGACATTGCAGTTTGATTCAGTCCTGCAGCTTGCCAGATGCCGTCAAACCATCAAACTCATGCCAGCATGAAAAACAGGTGCTAAATGATCTGACAACACACACATGCGCATGCACACGCATACTTTTTATATCTGTTCTCCCTGCTTGTATGGCATGGATTTACATACACAACCAAAAACAAGTAAAATTTTTAAACACTATTGTAATGAAAACAAATCAATGTCTTTTTTTTTTTGTCGTTAAAAATGCAAGTAGAAAAACCTATATCACAGGCTAATACAAACCAGAACTATATCCTGTTTCTCAATTTCAATATACACCAATATTATTTCATTTGCTAGTTCTTTTGTTTTGGTTTTATTCACATTGAAACATTTTGCTACAATTCCTCCAATAACTTCAGCACAAATTCTGAAAATATAAAGAAATTTATTAAATAGCATGGATTATCCATATCATTAAGTAGAAACAGGAAGAAAAAGAATGCTAATATAAAAACTATAGCCAACTATCAAAAACTATACAAAGAGGATTTACTGATTATTTGGAAATTTGTTACAAATTGATTTTCAAAGAAAAACATCAAAATAGTTCTATTTTTGTAATTCAAAAAATTAGTCAATTAAAACGCCAGAATTTAAATCATATTTGAACATATGAATAGTAATATGCAACAATGTTACATTATTTGTTGCATTTATCTAGTAATAATCTTATGCTCAAACAACAACAATGGTAGCAAAGTACATCCAGAGTCGTTCCTGTAAAACACACACACACACACAATTTTCAGGCATACAAATCAACATAGTAGATAGTGTAAACATTCAAACATTGCCCCTATCTTTCCAAATCCTGCTGCATTTCACATGGAATATTTGGTCCTCTAAAGTCTTGGTGTATAAGTCATCCTAACATTTTTGTCTGCAAATTTTAGCCTCAAAATTTATCAATTTGTATGCCAGAAAATACAGTATGCACTATTATATTCATTGCACATTTATGACCTGACCATTGATACAGTTTGATACATCACATGTGCAACTTTAAAAAAGGTGACCACAACAGTATGTTTTATTTAGTCAATGTCACTCAGACACAATGCAACTAACTGACATGAAACTTCCAGGTATTACACTAACAGTTCTCTTAATTCAGTTCCAGGTATTACACTAACAGTTCTCTTAATTCAGTTCCAGGTATTACACTAACAGTTCTCTTAATTCAGTTCCAGGTATTACACTAACAGTTCTCTTAATTCAGTT
>NC_068985.1:21488499-21488787 GCF_001194135.2 Octopus bimaculoides
TTAATTCAGTTCCAGGTATTACACTAACAGTTCTCTTAATTCAGTTCCAGATATTACACTAACAGTTCTCTTAATTCAGTTCCAGGTATTACACTAACAGTTCTCTTAATATATGATATGTATGAAATATTACCCAAAAGAAATGCAAAGGAAATTATACTCTTTACTCTCTCTTTTACTCGTTTCAGTCATTTGACTGCGGCCATGCTGGAGCACCGCCTTTATTCGAGCAAATCGACCCCAGGACTTATTCTTTGTAAGCCTAGTACTTATTCTATCGGTGTTTTT
>NC_068985.1:21488797-21494044 GCF_001194135.2 Octopus bimaculoides
TCGACCCCAGGACTTATTCTTTGTAAGCCTAGTACTTATTCTATCGGTGTTTTTTGCCGAACCGCTAAGTTACGGGGACGTAAACACACCAGCATCGGTTATCAAGCGATGTTGGGGGGGGAGACAAACACAGACACACAAACATATACACACACATATATACGACGGGCTTCTTTCAGTTTCCGTCTACCAAATCCACTCACAAGGCTTTGGTTGGCCTGAGACTATAGTAGAAGACACTTGCCCAAGGTGCCACGCAGTGAGACTGAACCCGGAACCATGTGGTTCGTAAGCAAGCTACTTACCACACAGCCACTCCTGCGCCTACCCAAAAGAAATGCAATGGAAATTATAGGGGTTTTTTTTTTTTTGGGGGGGGGGGTTAGAAACATTTTCAATGATATATTTCAAGGCATATAAAGCTAACTATAGTTATATTACTATCCAAAATGGTTACAATTTTAAAATTTAAGAATAAAATAAAATGAAAAATACAAACCTTGTAGCCACTTGTGCGTTTTCCACATATGCCAGCACCGCTTCCAAGCCTTTTTCTTGGGCCACAACATTGCTGTCTACTACAAATTTTTTTATGAGGCCTTGATATTTAGAAAATTCTGGGTTTTTATCATCAGTCAAACTACTGAATAATTTGGTTGCTTCTTCATACCCACTGAGTCTAGCTTTCCAAACCTTGATGGGAAAACAAAATGTTTTAATGTTACAGAGTGAATTAGAGAAAATTAAGTTTAGCAGTATTTTATATTTAACAAAAAATAACAAACTGATGAAACATTTTTAATAAGAACCGACACATCGCGCATGACAGCTGATATTCTGAACATTTACAGTCGTAATATTGTATATAAGTGGTGGTGGTATTATTATTATTATTATTATTATTGAGTGAGAGAGCACTGCATGCCATCAAAGTGACACTGGGGTAAAATAGACGAAGCCCATTATACCCATCATGTCTACCCGTCAGGTAAGGGTACACCAGGCACATGCATCACAACCATATGTGCGTAACATGATGATCTCATATCAAGATAAACAGCGCATGACCTCGCAGGTGGGGCCCAGTTAGAATTTTCTTCAGGTCGAGTAGCCCATCCTACTCAAAAGGTCCCTGAATAAGGTTTGTTTAAGGATGTTGAGCAAAACACCCATGTTTCCAAAGGTGAATTATTCAAACCCCAAAGAATTCCTCTCAACACATGGCTATGATGCTCACCCACTACTTCTGCTCATAATCAGAGATGCACATATTATCAGCCACCAAGAGACATGCTCAACTGGTTAAGGTCAAACAAAGCAGAATATTTGCTGTAGCCCATGTTCTATACCAAGACAAAACAATGTACATGACAACACTTCCAATCAATTAAGATCAGAAGTCATGAGAGCCACTGCCTGGTACTGCATCCGGGCAGTATTATTATTATTCAATTTCACTTGAAAAGAAAAGTGAGGGTAAAGAGGGAGGTGTTGTCTTCAAGTGAATTTATTGAATGTAGATAAAAGTAGCAATAATGGCAAGAGTGAATGGTACAGCTCTAAGTGTAGATCTGTAAGTCAGGAAACAGGTAGTGGAGAGGGAACTTGCCCTCAGTGTTCAGAGAGATCTTGGATGGTGGGGTTTTTCAATTGTTCTTTGGTCATTCTATATCAAGAAGACCACAGAATTCTTCTTTTTTTTTCTTTTACCAATGTATATTATGTATTTTTATTTTTATAGTTTACTTATGTATGTATGTATATGCATGAGGGGGTGCAGAAAAGTTCCTGGCTTTAAAGGTATCATGTAAGGCCTGGTTGAAGGCCCAACCTTCCAAGTTCTTTTATGGGACTTATAAAAACTGAAGGACCACTGCAATAACTGTATGAATCTGAGAGGGGAATATGTTGAACAAAATCATAATTAACTGATCCTCTTGTATTTTCTTTTAACCAAACCACGAACTTTTCAGCACTCCACTGTACATGTGTCTGTGTGTGTGTGTGTGTGTGTGTGTGTGTGTGTATGTATGTAAAACCCCATGTTCTATTGCCTTTATGGCAAATAAAGGAAATCATTATATATCATCATCATCCTTAATGGCCATTTCTCATGCTGGCATGGGTTGGACAGTTTGGCCAGAGCTGGCAAAATGGAGAGCTGCACCAAATTCCAGTTTGTTTTGCCATGATTTCTACAGCTGGTTGCCCTTCCTAATGCCAACCACTTTACACAGTGTGTTGGGTGTTTTTTACATGGCACGGACACAGAACTAGCTGACAAAATTGTTAGTGCCCCAGACAATGCTCAGCAGTATTTTGTCCATCTGAGTTCAAATTCTGCCAGTCAATTTTGCCATTCATCCTTTCTGGGTAGATAAAATAAGTACCAGTTGAGCAATTAAGTTGATATAATTGACTAGTCCCCTCCCACAAAATTTCAGTGGAGGTACATGGCTTAGTAGTTTTGATTCCTGGACTAGGCAACATGCTGTGTTCTTGAGCAAAATACTTTATTTCACATTGCTCCAGTTCACTCAGCTGACAAAAATGAGTAATCCTGTGACAGACCAGACTCCCATCCAGGTGGGGGAATTTTTCTATACCACAGAAACAGAGAAATTAGCTTTTATGATTCAGCATAACTCAAGAAGGTACCTTTACCTTATAAAATTTCAGCCTTTGTGCCTATAACAGAAGGGATTATCTATCTAGATAGATAAAACACTTTGTCTCTCTGTCTGTCTGTTTTCTATGCATTCTCAAATGACTTGACCAAATCAAATCAGATTTTACAAGGTAAATAGTATCAGCCCCCGTGAGTGTCAACATGTAATTTTTTTTTCATTTGGATTAAAACAATATAACATTGGCACTAGTTCAATATTACGTGCCAAAAGTGAAAGAATAAGATCTATATTGTAATGTGATATAATAATATTAATAGCTGCATTGTTTCTTTCCAGGTAAACTGACATCTGACTGTCCAAAAAACACTGCAAAAGTAACTTGTAGCAACTTTTCTTGAAAATGGACAAAATCTGGCATCATAACACTATCAAGTACCTGCAGAAACATGGTTGCCACATTAGGGGATGATGCTCCAGTTTTATCAACAATGAAAAAGTGGGCTAGGGAATTCAGGAGGGGAAAGGAGAGTCTTGAAAATGACCCAAGGTTTGGATGTCCTGCAATTGCCACCACTGAGGAAAACATTGATTATGTTCACCACTGGGTGATGGATGACAGGCGACTGACTATAAATCAAATAGCCAATGCTATTAACATATTCCATGAGGTGGTACTGAGGACAAATATCCATCAAATGTAAATGTATATTGGAGAGCTTTCAACTTTTTCCATCCAAGGGTTTTTTTTTTTAAATCTAATATACTACACACTATTACTTACAGATTTATCTACTTCAAGTTTCACCATTAAAAATGATTTAATTCATATCTCTAAGTTTCTAAACTCTTAAGATGTAAACAATATACAATTCTCAATTGCAAGGTCAAAGCTTCTAAACTGGATGGAAAACTGAGTTCCATTAAAAACAGTATATTTCATATATCTCAAAGTTTCTAACTTTTTATTTATATAAACAATATATATTAATACTGGTTTCAAATTCTGACACAAACCCAGCATTTTGGGGGAGGGGGTTAAGTCGATAACATTGATCCCTGTGCTCAACTGGTACTTATTTTATCAACCCCAAAAGGATGAAAGACAAAAGTCGACCTCAGCAGCGTTTGAACTAAGAACATAAAGTCAGAAGAAATGCCACTAAGCATTTTGTTTGACACGGTAACTATCCTGCCAGCTCACCACCTTGAATATATATATTAATATTAAAATCATTTTGTTATACAAACTAATCATCATCCTCAATATCATCATTAAACATCCATGTTTCATGCCAGCATGGGTTGGACAGTCTGACAGGATCTGATGCGTCCAAGAACTGCATCATGTTCCAATGTCTGCCTTGACAGGGTTTCTACAGTTGCTAACCACTTAACAGCGTGTACTGGGTGCTTTTTATTTCGTGACTCTAACACTAGTGAGTTGCAATGCAGCTTAAAGACTAAGTTCCCCTTTTAATTGAGTGGAACTACAATAGAGAGGAATGTGGTTTATGCATGGAGATGGGTGGGGGTGTTATAGTATGATAGAAGGGACCAGAACAGGTTTCTTGCTGTAGAGAAGCTACATGGCTATTCACATTACAGAAAAGAGGGTGGGAGTGGCCAGGGTGGAGCTGGGAAGAAATAATCGCACTGATGATGGGTCAGGATGGACACTCAAGACAGGAGCTAACTAAGAATAGGGACAGAAGAACAAGAGTGTGGGTGGGTAGAGATTGTAAAAGTGTATGTGAGAATGAGAGATGAGAAATAGGTGAAGGGATGAATATAATGAAGACCGAGTGTTGAAGGTAGGAAAGAGTAGGTGACAACTGCAAAAATTGGGTAGAGTTGAAGTATAGATGTAGTGAACAAAGGTAGATAGGTGGGTAGTTTATATTAATATATTTTTTAATCTGGTGATTATGCTAAATGAGGGGGAAAATGAAGTGTCACAAGAAAAACTAAGCTTAAAAGGCAAAATGTTGTATATTTAGATTCAGCATACACTAACACAGTATACTAATAATATTCAGCAAAAGACTTGTCCAGTGATATTTGAACTGACAGTGTCTTCATTATTAATCAATCTTATGTAAATGTTGGCAACATACTTCCTAATCTCCATTCCCATCAAACCATGGTTTCTCTAATAATTTCATCAAACCAGCACTTCCAACCATTTTTACAAATTCATCTACTATTTTGTCTGGCTGTTAGATAGATTTTGACTCTAGTCTGACATCAACTTAAAAAACAGAAAACTAACAATGCCTGGTAGTCCAGACAGCCCATACACTACACTGTTGATTACAAATCCAAACATCTTTCTACAAAACACATCAAAAATTCCTGAAAATGACTTCTTATCTTTCAGCATAGCAAAACACACACTTCACAAAACATAGATTGTATAAAGTTCAACATTTCTTTTCTCCAATGAAAATGCTGCAAATCTGTAAGGGACCAGACAGTGGAACTTGAGTCCTTAAGCTTGCCAGCTTCTGTCAAACTGTTTAATCCATACCAGCATGGAAGACAGATGTATGTATGTATGTATGTATGTATGTATGTATGTATGTATGTATGTATGCATGCATGCATGCATGTATGCATG
>NC_068985.1:21494145-21499754 GCF_001194135.2 Octopus bimaculoides
TATATATATATATATATATATATATATATATATATATATATATATATACATACACACACACACAGCAATAAGAAAATGGAGGGGATCAAGAGGTGGTATTCATCAACTTTTAGACATTATATTATGTCTATATATTTATTTTTAAAAAAACCATTATAACAATATACATACATACTTTACATAAATATATATATATATGTATGTATATATGTGTACGTATGTCTATGTATATATATTTATATACCTTTTCATTCCTACATAACTACAATAATCTTAGGGTATATTGTTTTTATATTCCACTATTATTTCTCTTTTGATAACTTTCTCCTTCCTCTGTTTATACTTTATCTAATAAGAATTATAATACACCTAATAATAAAAATAATAGATTCCTTGGTATGCATATACATATGAATATAAAAATATAGAAATATATGTACATGTGTTTAAAAATATTTATGTGTATGTATGTGTATGTATAAGTGTGTATATGTGTATGTACTTGTATTTATAACTTAACCTTATGAACTTTCTAAACTCTCTGACGAAGCCCAGAGATACACCCAAGTACCTAAATCTTATCTACCAAATACTTCAGTTCACTGAAGGGATATAAGTAGATTGGGGTACTTTGGCCTTTTGGCTGAAACAGATGCACGATATTATCCTATCTTTTGCAATCTACGTTATATATTTTAATAATTACTGGTATTTTTAAATATTGTATATGTAAAGCACATTATGCTATACATGTATGTATATTGTTATAATGGGTTGTTTTTTTTAAATTAATAAATAGACATAATATAATGTCTAAAAGTTGATGAATACCACCTCTTGATCCCCTCCATTTTCTTATTGTTGTATAAATTAAAGGTAAAAAACTATTTTACCCTCACCCATTTATTACATTCAGTAGTGTAATTGCCATGCAAATAAAAAAAATACTTGTGTATTAATAATTGGGTTTTCTACCAGCAGTATATTGGATAGATATTATCCCTTAGTTGGTTGGATTAACAACCTCTAACTCTTTTGGAATTATATATATATATATATATATATATATATATATATATACCCAATGCATTATCACTTTTGTATTTGTTTTTTGTTTTTTTTATCATGAGCATTGTAGACTATAGAGAGATAATAATTTACTTAACAAATCCATCACCACTAATATCTCTCAGTCACCAAGCTAGTGGGGAAATGTTCAGATAATTCACTTGACTTAAAGTAGCCAACACATATACACGTACTTAAGAACAAGGACAATGTATACTTAACACAAATAGAATAGTCATATAATGAAAGTTAACTAACAAGTAGTTTAAGCCAAACCTAATATACTAGATTTAGAGTTGAATAGGTGGCCAGTAAATGGTGTTACAATGAACTAGACTATAATTCATGAGCTGCTTGATTATTTATTTTTAATGATTTCTTTTGTTTTTCTGAGGCTAACTAGTTAAATGCCACAGATATACAAAAATAGACATTTGTACTTTGGAACATATCTGGTCACCAGCAGGTGTAGAAACAAACACATTCAGTGTAGATATAGAATGACAAAAAATGGATTTAATATTCATCCCACTACAGATTAGATTCCCCACCATCATCATCATCATTTAATATCCGTTTTCCATGCTGGCATGGGCTAGATGGCTTGACTGAAAACTGGTAAGCTGCACCAGGTTCTAATTTGATTTGGCATAGTTTCTACAGCTGGATGCCCTTCCTAACACCAACCACTCCAAAAGTGTAAGTGGGTGTTTTTTACCTGCCACTGGCATGGGTGCCAGTTACGTAACACCGGCATTGGCTATGACTAACGATCTCACATGCTCTTGAATTCCCTTGTCAAAAATCATCATTCTTCATCATCGTCATTATTTTAACATCTACTTTTCCATGCTCACATGGATTGGACAGAATTTTATTTAAGTAGATTTTCTACAAGATACTCTTCTTGTTGTCAACCCTCACATTTCTAAGTAAGGTAATATTTTCCCGTAACCAGACATGTTTTCACAGAAGATCTGGAACAAAGATACTGCTTGCATTACAGTGACATTCATTTATGACTATCGTGCAACATCAAGGCAAGGAGACAGTAACACACACACACACACACACACACACACATCACCTCCAAAATCCACTCACAAGGCTGTAGTAGGTCCAGAGATATAGCAGAAGACACTCAAAGTATCATACAGTGGGGTTGAACCCAGAATCATGTGGTTAGGAAGCAAATTTGTTACCATACAGCCAAGCCTACACTTATTTTGAAGCTGATGTCCAGCTTTAACTATTTTCTACTTAACACTATATAACTAGAGTTACACACACCAGCCTTTAGAAATCTCTCAGAGCTTAGGAAACAGTTTACATTACCATCAACTATATACTTCTATATGTTTACTCCGCAAAAGCAACAATAAACTTTGCATTTAGATTTTGATTTATATTTCCCATTATCAAAATGGTTCAATCTTTTTCAAAAAATTTTTTTGCAGACACAATCTATTTTTTTCAATGACGACGACAGCATTAAAATTTGGTACTTGGGTATTTATTGCCAATATCACCATTATAAAATAAACATTATGGCCAGTTTTGTGTAACCTGCTCAAAAAAACTTTATCCAATTTTTTTGTTTAATAAAAGAATAAGTTATTTCATCATTGTCATTTAATAGCCGTTGTCCATGGATTGGACAGTTTGACCAGGGCTGGTAAGCTGGAAGGCTGCACCAGACTCCAGTCTGATTTGGCATGGTTTTCTATGATTGCATGCCCTTATTTGTAAAATCAAAATTTGTAAACATTTCAAATAATCTATAAACAGTTATAAATAGATTTTAATAAATAGTGCAAGATTTTGCAGGTTAAAACAACTTATTTAGTTTGATCATTTCAACCTCAAAGGAAACTCAACATTTGCTAATACTACATAGAGTTACTCATGAAATACATTCCAGCTCACCTCACTCACTCATATATGTGGAAGGTATGTTAGTGGGGTGATTAACTGCCACAAAACTTTAAGTAAACACAAATATACACACACAAAGAGAAACAGTTCAGCTGTTTTCATAAAGTCTATCTAAAGTTCAGAAATTTTTTTTTTAATGGCATCTAAGCTAGGATTGTATATTTAAGCACATTAAGTTTTCATTTTTTTATGAAGTCAGTAGGGTTTGTAATAAATAGTAATAATGATACTATCCAAAAATAACACAAAAATACAAGCAAACAAACAAAAACATGTTTAGATTCCATTTTAAAAGAAATCTAAGTAAAATACAATATTAAATACTGAGCAACAACAATAAAGATCTCCTGTTATGAACTAAATCAACTTCCGTTTACAACTATATCATATTTAGTACAAGCAGAACAGATTTATAAAATTGCATATAAACTGAATTGTGAAGTTAATGCTGTGTAGTCCAAACCAGTCCTTGAATGAGCATACTTATGACCAAACATTTTTTAGTGCATTAAAGCATGTAATATTTAAAGCAACCTTGTATTTAGGATCCACAGTGATGTTTTTTAAGACATTATTTTAGGGGGAAAATGCATTTTATATGCCATCAAATATGACACAGGATTTATGATTATCCTTATGATACAGAGGGATGTTTTAATTTATCAATTTAAATGAGATATAAAACTAATTTAACATACGTTAAAACAAACTACTTTAGTAAATATTTACATATATAACAATCAGAAATTGTTTCGAGCTGTTATATGGGCTAGCAAAGTCAAAATGATTAATTTTATATCTATTCCTTAATTGTTCTTAATCAAATTGAAAATAACTAAATGGAGAAAACATCTCATTACCAGATTTTGAGAAAATAAAAACCTTACCTTGTGCTGACATTTCCCCTCAGTAGGTAATTTCATCCATTCACTGTCATCAGCCATAATAGTATTCTAACAGCTGAAAGAAAAATTCCAAAAACAAAAATAAATTTCAATTATCACAATTTTCAACTAAATTATGTTATTTCATTTAAATTTGACTGTGCAATATGAAAATAAACTTTTAAGATAATTTACAATTCTAAAACAAATGTTTTACAAAAAATGTTTAGAACAGAGAAACAATGGTTTGGGTGAGTCTCGTTTCTCTAAGAATAACATTTAATTTTTAACACAGAAAACAAAACTAAATAATGATATTGATTGACATGTATTGCTTCAAAGACACAAATCCACACACACTCCACTAGCATGAGTTTAAGAAATAATGTGACAACCTATATCCTCAGCTATCTGGCACACTTACTGAAGAATCAATGACAGCAGGTAAACTTACAATTTATTCAAAGTTCTACAAGCTAAAGACTTGTAGAAAACAAAGGAAATGTTATAAGAGATCCGTAATTTCTTCATTGTCAAAACAAAAAGTGCTACTTGGAGAATGTTGTGAAAAATAATGAAGTTTAACAGATTTTCCCAACCTAAATAAATGACATACTGAACTGCAATCTCTTCTATGATCAAGTTGCAAAAGATCTACAAGTGACCAAAACTTGCAATCTCTTCTATGATCAAGTTGCAAAAGATCTACAAGTGACCAAAACTGATAAAGGTTCATCAACAAACATATCAGCCCTTGATAGTAACAGATACCAAAATTCAATCATTTAGAAAATAATTTGAGTATGCAATATTTTGTTCAGGAAACAAAATAATTATGTCAGCTCCTGCTGTAAACTCAAGCAGAAACCTCACATGAACCAATCACTTAGGAAGAAATCCAAATAAGAGTGTACCTAGAAAATAATCTCAAAATTTTTCCTCAAACTTAGAAAATTTTTTTAAATGATTGTATAAAAGTTGAGAAATAAAATTCGATATTTATGATAATTTGGAGAAAACTGTATCTCAAAAACTAGAGAGAAAAAGAGAATACATTAGGAGAAATATATTTTTAAATCAAACCTTCTTTAATCTAACAAAGCAGGTAAACAAGCAATAATGCAACTTCACAAAACATTGGATACCATGGAATAATAATTCTTAATAACAAGGAACATGATCTTTGTGGCATAGGTTAGTAGAATCATAAGTGCTATTGCATCTGGAAAAGGCATTAGTCTCATGTCAGTCTATAAATACATTTACAAATAACCCAAAAACAATTATACACAAATAATCTCTAAAACTTTACTGAAACAATAATTATCATTGGGGGTTGAGACTGAAAAATTCCAATGAAACAAACACAGGTAAACCAGCGATTATATCCTAATAAGTAGGAAGGTAGATAAAACACAAACCCCTTCAGGTAGATGGCCCTGCTCAGTATGTAGAAAAGGAGTAGGTAGTAACTCTATAAGATGTACCCGGTGCAAGCTATGGACACATAAGAGGTGCAGCAACATCAAAGGCAGGTTAACTAGCAAGTTAGTTTTTGTTTGTGGCAGATGTTCAGGTGCAATAAAGACTGCAAACAAACAGGAAACAACTTCTATCTCATTCCAGGGTGAAAAACTAGAGGTAGTCGATAGCTTCCGCTATCTGGGCGACCAAGTTAGTAGTGGGGGTGGGTGCGCTGAAAGTGTAGCTGCTAGAATAAGA
>NC_068985.1:21500237-21500928 GCF_001194135.2 Octopus bimaculoides
ATGATGATGATATATATATAGGTACATTTATATACAAATGTGCCATTAGTTTTCTTGTACATCACATTTAATGTTTTCTGTTGATCCAGTCCATTAATCTTTTTATCAGCTTTTCATTTGAAATATTTTCATCTGCATTTATACATACTCATTTAAACCATTCTTAGACATATACTCATTAAACACACAAATATCTACACTATACATTTGTAGGCACGAAAAGGGAGTGCATATGGGGGATGCATGCACACATGCCATTAGCACATGGGAGGTGGGTTTCTCAAGATATTTACAATCCCTAACAAGTCAGTTTGCTTGGGTTCTTGTACAGTTGAGTTGCCTGTTATCATAAACTATTGTATTACAAGCCAACAAGGGACCCTCTATGTAAGTTGCTCAACCTGCTAGAAATAGCAAACTTCTTACTACAACAGCTATACTTGCATATTGTTAATTGTTAGTACAAACAAAATGCATAGTGGCATTTATTTCAATTCTTTATACTCTCAGTTCAAATGTTGCACTTTGTCTTTCATCCTTTTGGGGTCAATGAAATAAATACCAGCTGAGTACAGAAGTCAATGTAATCAATTTCCCTCTCACCTAAAAATTGCTGGCTTTGTGTTTCCAGTAGAAAGGATTTTTAGGTGAGAGGGAAATTGATTACATTGACTTCTGTACTCAGCTGGTA
>NC_068985.1:21502185-21511523 GCF_001194135.2 Octopus bimaculoides
ATGCATATGACAACACAGCCCTTGACTCACTCACACTGTCTCTTACAAACGCGCGCACATACATACGTGTGTCTTTGTAAATATGTTTGTATACATTTATGTATGTGTGTGTTTGTAAGAGACAGAGTGTGAGTGAAAGAGAGAGGTTTGTTGTCATGTATACGTACATGCATAAATATACATACATCTTTGGATGTATGCATATGACAACACAGCCCTTGACTCACTCACACTGTCTCTTACAAACGCGCGCACATACATACGTGTGTCTTTGTAAATATGTTTGTATACATTTATGTATGTGTGTGTTTGTAAGAGACAGAGTGTGAGTGAGTAAAGGGGTGTGTGTGTATGTGTGTGCGTGTGTATGTGTGTGAGAGAGCGGTGTGTATGTAGTATTTACTCTCTCTCTCTCTCTCATACACATGAACACACAAAATAGAGAGTGAAGCTTTTTGCGGTTGTTACGTCAATACCGGAAGTTGACATTGAGGAACCTTTTTAAAGAAGTGAATCTTAAATATAAAGCAATATTATTTATTTTTAATTAAAAAAATCAAATGAAGAGCCTAAGATTTATCCGAGGTCAAATTATTCATGCACTACAAGTATGGAAGCATTTGGTGAAGTCGATTTCACGTGAAAAGCGATTACACACACATCTCTGTTTTATATATAGTATAGATATATATAATATATATATATCATAGGCACAGGATTGGCCGTGTGGTAAGAAGCTTGCTTAACAACCACATAGTTCCAGGTTCAGCCCCACTGCGTAGCACACTGGGCAAGTGTCTTTGACTATAGTCTTGGGCTGACCAAAGCCTTGTGAGAGGATTTGGTAGACAGGAACTAAAAGAAGCCCATCATATATATATATATATATATATATATTTGTATGTCTGTGTTTGCCCCCCCCCCTCCCCCAATCACTTGATAACCAATGTTGGTGTGTTTACATTCCCATGTCTTAGCAGTTCGGCAAAGGCATCCGATAGAATCAGTACCTGGGATTGATTTGTTCAACTAAAGGTGACTGTAACAAGTAAAAGTAATGACTGTTTTTATCATCATCATTTAAAGTCTGCTTTCCATGCTGGCATGGATTGGATGATTTGACTAGAAACTGGTAAGCTGCAGTAATCTGATTTGGCAAGGTTTCTACATCTGGATGCCTTTCCTAATGCCTCCTAATGCCAACCACTCCAAGAGTGTAGTGGATGCTTTATATGTGCAACCAGCATGGGTGCCACTGACCTGATACCAGCATTGGCCATAACTACAGTCTCATTTGGTTTGACAGGTGTACACAACACACAGTGTATTGCAAAAGGACTTGGTCACCAGTCACTGCCTCCATGAGGCCCAACACTCAAACGGTGCTTTTTACATGCCACCTGCATGGATGCCAGTCAGATGGCACTGGCATCAGCCATGACTACAATTTCACTTGGCTTGGACACAAGCACAGCATATTGCCCAATGCATGAAGGGCGCTTTTAACAGGTCAATTACATGACACTGCTATCAGCCACAACTATGATCTCGCTTAGCTTGATGGGTCTTAAGCATGGCATATCACCAAAGGTCTCAGTTGCTTGTCATTACCACTGTGAGGCCCAACATTTGTAGATCATGCGTCACCACCTCATCCCATGTCTTCCTGAGTCTACCTCTTCCATAGGTTCCCTCCACCGTTAGAGTGCAACACTTCTTCACACAGTTGTCCTCATCCATATGCATCACAAGACCAGACTGATTCTAGTGGTACAAAAGAAGCACCTCTTAAGATCATCCAGTAGCAATGACTTCCAAAAAACACTGAAGCCATCAACAGCCCATGCTTTTGCAAGTTGGCTTTTCATATCCTTTTCTGCAGGTGCAATGTTAGTTCTTAAGTACAATATGGACTCGACAAATTCTATAGGGTTTTGTTTGCTTGTACTTATTGCACCCTTCCAATTACAGTAGAGTTTTTGGAGCCTTGATATAAAGGCCAATAACTTCTGCCACTTTTTTCATGTCATATAGAAGAGTGGTAGCTTCTGAGACAGAATCTGCAAAGAGAGCAATATCAACAACATAAACAACATCAGTTATTGATGTGGCTGGGTGACAAGGCGTTGTAGATTTTGCTTGAGTGAAGCAAAGTTCTTTAATTTTGTCCATTAAAGTGCAAAGAATATAGTCCAGGTAGATAATAAATAGGAATGGTGCAAGCATATTACTTTGCAAGATGCCTGCATTAATATTAAAGAACTTTCCTTCAAGTAATTGTACTTTAGCTTATGTTCTTAGAGAACATCATTACAGCTACTGCACTACTGCATCTTGTGGTGTACCACATGTAAGAAAAATCTGTTCCATTTTGCATTACAGGGCAGTCAAAAGGTTTTGAGAAGTCTACAAACAGTAAGACAGCTTTTTAACCTTATCTACCACAATGATTCTCCTAACCGTAAACTGATTTTTTTTTTCTGAACCTGTATTCGTTTCTGCATAAGACTTTCACAGTTCTGGCTATATATGGTTCAGCAACAAACAATCTGTTGTAGATTCTCATTTGTCACTGTGAGAGGAAACCCTTTGTAATTTTTAGTCAAGCCTGAATTACCTTTCTTGAAAATGGAATAACACAATCTTCAGACCACTTACTAAATTACATTTTGACTGTATCCATGCTACAAAATTGAAAGAGGATATCACTGAGGTTTATTTTCCAGACTTCTTATGAAATATTATTAAAGAGCTATCTTCCTCAGTGAGCTCATATAGTGAAAAATCAGATTCATGCTTAATCGCAGTCTTTGCAGGTCTATTTGCTGGGAGATTAGCAAAGAAGAAGTTTCTGAAATGTTCCTTTTATTGGTTTCTTGCAGACATATGGATTTTAGTTTCAATTAACATGTACTTTTCCTGCCACTTTTATTGGCAGTTTATCATGCCAAGGAAGATTGTTTGTTTGCTACTGCTGCTGCTGCATGCACAATCAAATCTATTTTGCTTTCACTATATTTCTGTTGTGCATTTTTATAAGTGTAAAACTGTGCCAAGTTTTTTCTCTTTTTTTTTGAAGTTTTGGTTGGCTCTAAACAGGTGGCACACTTCAATTGTTTGTGTTGTTCAGCAACTGCTTCAGATTCTCATAGGATCTGAGATCTGATGGAAAAGCATTACTGATGAGAGGCAACAAAATTGTTATCTGTTGCATTTGGAGAGTTGGTTTCAGTTTCTCCTTGCAATGTCTTAAACTTGTATTTGAAAGAGAGAATGCATTGTTGACATACAGAGAAAATCCAGAGAAAATTCTTCCATACAGAAGAAATTTTGAGATTTTCTGCTTAATTATATTCTAGTTGATCGTATATAATGGTCAAAACTAACTCTTCATACTTTAGTACATCATTTCTCTCCTATTTTTATTTATGAATAAGTAATTAAGTTGAAGGTTTGATACTGTTGGAACAGGTTATGCATCCATAGTTTAGATCTATTTTTGAAATGTGATTTTTAAGCATGGTAGGCTATACTTTAATCTACTTATACCACAAGTACCTTTCAACAGCATCAAATCAGAACATTTTTTCATGTGGTACATCTTCCATTTGCATTATATATTAGCAGTTCCCTGTCTGCTTGTCATGCTTAGTCAATGCTGCACATCTAACGGATGATATTCAACTTGTTCCTCTCCACTCATGGCAAACTACTTGAATTTATGTTGTTTCCGGCTACACAGTATCATACATCCCATAGGTGGTGAGCTGGCAGAATCGTTAGCACGCCGAGCGAAATGCCTAGCGGTATTTCGTCTGCCGTTACGTTCTGAGTTCAAATTCCGCCGAGGCTGACTTTGCCTTTCATCCTTTCGAGGTCGATAAATTAAGTACCAGTTACTCACTGGGGGTCGATGTAATCGACTTAATACCTTTGTTTGTCCTTGTTTGTCCCCTCTATGTTTAGCCCCTTGTGGGCAATAAAGAAATAAGTATCATACATCCTATATTGTACACATAGTCTACTTTAAAACAGAAAAAAAAAATGCTATATTGCCAATAAAATAATCAATTCCCTGAATTTCAACTATTCTCAAACTCTAGTCATTATACTGTCCTTGGCAGCTTTCGTTCACCTACATATTGTCTTATTAATACTTCAAATGAGTTACGTAAAAGCTATATAGCCATCAATCGATGGCTACTCCAATGCATAAGTGCACCTAAAAGTCTGATTCTCTGAACCCTTCCACATTTTGTAAATTTCAGCTTGTTCCTTTCCTGCATTCCAGTCACAGTGACTTGACTAATGAAGATAGAGTTTTGTAGCTCTAAACTGTTAGTAGCTAGTATCTTATCCATTACTGCATTCAATTTCATTCAAATCTACAAGTTCAGAATAGCTGCAGTTGTTTTAAATAGACTCATCAATTCTATCTATGTAATATAAAGATATCCTCCATCACTATCCAGTTCTGAAATCTTTTAGAATAGTCTCAATGACTAGAATGAAATGTATACATGTTCATTCATACTGTTGAATCAGTTGCTCGCCAACTTAGCTATGAGGCTTGTTAGTCTAAAAACAAATCTTACCCAGAACTAATACACAATAACTATACTACAAATTTAAGTTTTATATTAAAAAGAATCTACAAAATAGCATGTGTATCAAAGAAAATAAAATTATCATAAACTCCATAATACAACCAAAACATTAAAATAACTGCTTAATTTGCAGAAAAATAGTAGATAATGCTATAATACTCAAACTAATAGTCAGCAAACACGATGAGGTGTAATGTAGAAATCAAAGATAAAGTTAGTACAAGCTTGAGAGATAACCTCTCCTTAGCTTGAATTATTATACTATTGCTCTGATGTTGAGAAAGGTTTAACCCTTTTGTCACCATATTTCTGTTAAAACACACTGCCCCTATTCCAATTAATTCAAAAAATAATGGAAAATTTAGTGAACTTCATCATTAACAAGCTGTTTGGAACATAAATTAACGTGAAATTTTGATGGAAGGGTTTAATTAAGGTAATTCTAAGCAGCAAGTCTCAGGTGGGTTGATATCAAAAGGGTTAAAGGAAGTGTGCAGCTCAAAAGTTGGAGAAGAGAATATAGTTGCAGTAATACCACATAATAATGAAACTGGAGCAGTAAAAACAAGGGGAAAAAAACAAAATTAAATAGACATATATAATGTAAATACTTCAAAGACAATATCTGAATCTTTAAGTTATAAATGATACAAAATGTTAGAAGAGAAAGTATATTAAGAGAAGCAATGATGAAATGAATAATAGTTATGATGAAGATATGGAATTGATAGCTAAATTGAATTTACTTGGAAATTAAGACAGAGAAAACTGATATTAAAAAAAGCAAGCCAGCTGACTTAAAATCTTGCAAGCAATGACAACTAATTGTTATTAATGTATATAATGATGCGTACAATTATTTTTCCAATTCTTTACTTCTATTTTTCAATGAGACAATAGTTTCAGCAAAACTGCTTATTTACTCAGATATTTGCTCATACTTTTGGATAAATGAATGATTGGATACCAAAACTATATAAAAAAAAATAACTAATATTTATTTTCCAAACCAGAAAAAAGAAAAAAATCAATAATCTCCTTGACTTCCAATGTAAGAAATTATGCAATGAGATATTTTAAAACACTCATCTGAAAAGTAAAGAATCAAAACAATTTAGAAATCCAAAATTATGTGTATACACACATACATCTCAGATAACAAAATTTTGACATGAAGTATTTGGCTGCCAAAATTATAAGATCTCATAGAAAAAGGATGTAAAAAAATTTGGTAAATCAACAATGAATCTTCATAGAAAAAGCACAAGTAACTAAAAATGGGAAGAAAAAAAACAAGGCAAGATATGATGCACAGTACCTAAATTCAGTTTTCCTTTGCTAAATATCATATAGGTACTGTTTTAGGTAGTTAGATATGATAATTCTATTTTTACCCAGCAAAGCAATGGAAGCTCAGCTTAAAAGCTTACTGAATACTACTAAATTGCAAAAACTTCCTAAGAAAGTGCAAAATAAGAAAAACAATGTTGCACTCAGCACGTGATAATAATTAAATTAAAACAATACAATATATTTAGTAAAAAATTAAAACTATTCAGCAATAAGTACAAAAAAAATATCCCAACTAGCAAAAACTCTAGTGAGGACAGTAAAGAAACATCACATTGCCATTTTACAATGCAGTAGACTAAACACATGTCCTTAGTCATATATATACTAGGCATTTGTTGCATGCAATAAACTAACATTGAAATAAGATACAACAATGCCATAAAAAATATTACAGACAGAAAAAAATAGCAGAAGTGGTAAAAACTCCTTAGCTGAAAGAAGAAGGGGAATGAATGACTTACACAGTTTATAGAGTATGTTACTAAATTGTACAACATACTGCATGGACCAGCTATGCAGTTAGACAATTGAAAACATAATGCAGATTTCAGTTATGCATTAAAAGCAGATTTCTGAAATGTGCCCAAAGTGTAGTCTATAAATGACAGAAAAATGCATGTTTTTACAGGATCTTCATTTTTCAAGAAACCAAATACATAGATGCACAAAAAATGAATAACAAACTGAAAATCAAGTTAACAACAGTTTTTCTATATATTTTTTAAACCTGCTAAGGATTAATTAAAGATGCTACTCTTTGGAATAATAGAAATTTCTCATAATAAAATTATTTGGGGGGAATGAAAACACACATTTCAATTTACTTTCACAAAAATTCAGCACAAAATTACTGCAGGAGTTACTTGAACACAAACTAGATAATTCATTAAAAAAAATTCACTAATTTATATTTGCCTGACATTCTAAGCAGAGCCATGCTACCATAAAATGCCTTGTGTCAGCAGTGATTGCATCACAACTAAACTATCTGCAACACTTTAAACATTCAACAAATCTAGTTCTGACAAATTTTAAATGTTATAATTAGTCAGAAGAGGGGAAAAAATTAAAATTTTAAATTTTTGTAATATTTACTTATTCTTCCTTGGCAGAAAATATACACCCACATTTGTAACTAAAGATGGAAAATCTTTAAAAAGATTATATAAGGAATTTTGTCATTTGTTATCTTCTGATATTTTTCAACTTTTCCAGATGGCCACAAATTTGTAAGGAGAGTATCTAGTTGTTAAAGGCACGTGGACTAGTTAGTGTTGCATTCACAATCACAAAATCATGTGTTCAATTCCTGAAAAGAGCAATGCTTTGTGTTCTTGACCAAAACACACTTTGCTCCAGTTCATTCAGCTGTAAATGAATAACCCTGCAACAGACTGGCATCCTATTTAAGGGAAGGAAGTGTTATGATCTCAGCCATTTATATGTCATGAAAACCAGCTAACTACCCCTGTGTCCTAGGACTCGAGACAGGGAATGGTGATGATGATGATGATGATGATGATGATGATGGTGTATGGTTAATAGAACCAATTCAGTATTTGAGGAGGACTTATTTTATCAATATCCAAGGGATAAAAGGCAAAGTGAACCCCAGCAGAATTTGAGGCCACAACATAAAGCCACATTATAAACACTTGAAATGGTTAAAGAGAATGCAAAACTGTGCTAGAAAGAACTTAAAAATGAAGGTAGTGTTTAAAGTTCTGATCAATAATGCTTGTAACAAAGAGGATTAACTAGCAATTAGTCAATAACAATTACTGTAAAAAGTCAATATAAAGTTTTTAATAGTTACTAACCTTCAGACTGATTTAATCCTTGTGTAAATAACAATCTACACCAACAAAACAATTAAATCTAACTTCTCAATGAGATCATTAAAGTTGAGGAGTTATAAAAATATAGTCATATGTAAAGAACAATGACCTATTAGTTCAATAACTTTGGCAATATGCAAATTCATTACAATTACTAGATAGAACTTGCAATATATCCCATAACTAAAAATGCAAAAATAAATCTTAAGGGTTTCATGAGTAAGAAAAATTAGCTAAACATTACCCCAAACCAATCAAACTTTACTTTGATAATACTCTTAGAACAAAAAAACATCCTTTCACTGAAATCAGAATGTTTAATACTGAAATTTTGCAAGAAATTCATACTGACTAGCATAAACAATAAAAAGTAAAACCAGACAATGTGTCCTATCTGAAATCCAACAATACAATAGTTTAAGATTTCCACAGATCTTTCCAAATGATATGATATTAGAAATGATGATAAAAGTACCAATTATTACCATAAATGATTAACAAATGTTTCACTCAAAACGAAACAAACAAAAACCAGTCCATTAAGAACTATAGACTGCTATTTTTAATATCAATATTTTAATCTTGTTACCACCCATAGACAGAAAGACAATTTGTACAACACTTGTCACTCAACAAGTCTAAACAGGAGGATCCATGAAATAAATATAAGAAATGCTAAAAAGATAAGGAAATAAGGCTTTTCATACATAAAGAGAAACAAGAGCAAAGTTATCACCTCTCCAATCTGTCTTAATGGGTAAAACTTTAAGTATTAAAATGTTAGCCACAGCTGGAGGTATTTGTAGGTTTCCTTTTACTCCTTGATACAGCCACAGAGTAATTCAGACCCTGATCAATTTAAATACATTAATGCTCCTTATTTTATCAACTCCCAAAAGAATGAGGATTTAGCATCCCAGAGTATAAACAAGGCTTTAGAAAACAAGTTTGTTTTGTGATGGAGCACTGGACTAGGAGAGACAATGAACAGTTTGATGATGTTCTATTTTCTTAAAAAAACAAAACTTGAAAGAGAGATGGAAAGCGAGTAGGTTGAATCAAATTTGGTGGATTAACTCTGTAGATTGGGGTTATATACACAGGATTGTTAATTCTATAAGATGATATACAGTAATTCCTTGACTATTGTGGGTGCTATATTCCAAAATCTCCTGTGATAGGTGAAAACCTTGCTTAGTAGAAACAGTATTGGGATCTTTGTGATTTGACGGGCAACACTTGTTTTCTTAACGAAACACTTTCAAACTTGGGACACTGGTAGAATGTGTCATATAAAACAACAACTTCTCTTAACCTTCTTAACAAAAAATTGTACATCGCAAGTTATTTCATGTTAAAGTTGTCGTATTTCTGTAATTTCAACCAATCACTGACGTCTATTCAGCTGAATACAGTTAGTGTTGTTCGGTGTCAAGTGTGTTATTCCCTGTTTAATTATATCATTATTCCCTAGTAAGGGTTTAGGGTGTTAGGGTTCGGGTTAGGGTTATGAGTTATAAGGGTTAGAGTTAAGGTCATG